>NW_027464218.1:0-192690 GCF_050947455.1 Rhinoderma darwinii | reverse complement strand
GATTCAGCTCGTGGCAGCCAGTCTAAAAAACACTATCTTGGACTTCTCTGCTTGTTTCCCAGGCGAGCAATTGGCAGCATTTTCAGAACCATGTTTCTGTGAATAACTCCTGAACCGTAAGTCCTAGACGCTCGCTCTTGGCTGCATTCGATTCAGCTCGTGGCAGCCAGTCTAAAAAACACTATCTTGGACTTCTCTGCATGTTTCCCAGGCGAGCAATTGTCAGCATGTTCAGAACCATGTTTCTGTGAATAACTCCTGAACCGTAAGTCCTAGACGCTCGCTCTTGGCTGCATTCGATTCAGCTCGTGGCAGCCAGTCTAAAAAACACTATCTTGGACTTCTCTGCATGTTTCCCAGGCGAGCAATTGGCAGCATGTTCAGAACCATGTTTCTGTGAATAACTCCTGAACCGTAAGTCCTAGACGCTCGCTCTTGGCTGCATTCGATTCAGCTCGTGGCAGCCAGTCTAAAAAACACTATCTTGGACTTCTCTGCATGTTTCCCAGGCGAGAAATTGGCAGCATGTTCAGAACCATGTTTCTGTGAATAACTCCTGAACCGTAAGTCCTAGACGCTCGCTCTTGGCTGCATTCGATTCAGCTCGTGGCAGCCAGTCTAAAAAACACTATCTTGGACTTCTCTGCATGTTTCCCAGGCGAGCAATTGGCAGCATGTTCAGAACCATGTTTCTGTGAATAACTCCTGAACCGTAAGTCCTAGACGCTCGCTCTTGGCTGCATTCGATTCAGCTCGTGGCAGCCAGTCTAAAAAACACTATCTTGGACTTCTCTGCATGTTTCCCAGGCGAGAAATTGGCAGCATGTTCAAAACCATGTTTCTGTGAATAACTCCTGAACCGTAAGTCCTAGACGCTCGATCTTGGCGGCATTCGTCTCAGCGCCTGGCAATTAGTATAGGAGCACTGTGTTTGACTTCTCTGGATGTTTCCCAGGCGAGTTATTGACAAGTAAATCCTAGACGCTCGATCTTGGTTATTTTCGCTTTCGCGGCTGGCAGTAAAAGAACCATGTTTCTGTGAATAACTCCTGAACCGTAAGTCCTAGACGCTCGCTCTTGGCTGCATTCGATTCAGCTCGTGGCAGCCAGTCTAAAAAACACTATCTTGGACTTCTCTGCATGTTTCCCAGGCGAGAAATTGGCAGCATGTTCAGAACCATGTTTCTGTGAATAACTCCTGAACCGTAAGTCCTAGACGCTCGATCTTGGCGGCATTCGTCTCAGCGCCTGGCAATTAGTATAGGAGCACTGTGTTTGACTTCTCTGGATGTTTCCCAGGCGAGTTATTGACAAGTAAATCCTAGACGCTCGATCTTGGTTATTTTCGCTTTCGCGGCTGGCAGTAAAAGAACCATGTTTCTGTGAATAACTCCTGAACCGTAAGTCCTAGACGCTCGCTCTTGGCTGCATTCGATTCAGCTCGTGGCAGCCAGTCTAAAAAACACTATCTTGGACTTCTCTGCATGTTTCCCAGGCGAGCAATTGGCAGCATGTTCAGAACCATGTTTCTGTGAATAACTCCTGAACCGTAAGTCCTAGACGCTCGCTCTTGGCTGCATTCGATTCAGCTCGTGGCAGCCAGTCTAAAAAACACTATCTTGGACTTCTCTGCATGTTTCCCAGGCGAGCAATTGGCAGCATGTTCAGAACCATGTTTCTGTGAATAACTCCTGAACCGTAAGTCCTAGACGCTCGCTCTTGGCTGCATTCGATTCAGCTCGTGGCAGCCAGTCTAAAAAACACTATCTTGGACTTCTCTGCATGTTCCTAAGGCAAATGTTTCTAAAGCTAATTCTTGAACCGTAAGTCCTAGACGCTCGATCTTGGCGGCATTCGTCTCAGCGCCACGCAATTAGTATAGGAGCACTGTGTTTGACTTCTCTGGATGTTTCCCAGGCGAGTTATTGACAAGTAAATCCTAGACGCTCGATCTTGGTTATTTTCGCTTTCGCGGCTGGCAGTAAAAGAACCATGTTTCTGTGAATAACTCCTGAACCGTAAGTCCTAGACGCTCGCTCTTGGCTGCATTCGATTCAGCTCGTGGCAGCCAGTCTAAAAAACACTATCTTGGACTTCTCTGCTTGTTTCCCAGGCGAGCAATTGGCAGCATTTTCAGAACCATGTTTCTGTGAATAACTCCTGAACCGTAAGTCCTAGACGCTCGCTCTTGGCTGCATTCGATTCAGCTCGTGGCAGCCAGTCTAAAAAACACTATCTTGGACTTCTCTGCATGTTTCCCAGGCGAGCAATTGTCAGCATGTTCAGAACCATGTTTCTGTGAATAACTCCTGAACCGTAAGTCCTAGACGCTCGCTCTTGGCTGCATTCGATTCAGCTCGTGGCAGCCAGTCTAAAAAACACTATCTTGGACTTCTCTGCATGTTTCCCAGGCGAGCAATTGGCAGCATGTTCAGAACCATGTTTCTGTGAATAACTCCTGAACCGTAAGTCCTAGACGCTCGCTCTTGGCTGCATTCGATTCAGCTCGTGGCAGCCAGTCTAAAAAACACTATCTTGGACTTCTCTGCATGTTTCCCAGGCGAGAAATTGGCAGCATGTTCAGAACCATGTTTCTGTGAATAACTCCTGAACCGTAAGTCCTAGACGCTCGCTCTTGGCTGCATTCGATTCAGCTCGTGGCAGCCAGTCTAAAAAACACTATCTTGGACTTCTCTGCATGTTTCCCAGGCGAGCAATTGGCAGCATGTTCAGAACCATGTTTCTGTGAATAACTCCTGAACCGTAAGTCCTAGACGCTCGCTCTTGGCTGCATTCGATTCAGCTCGTGGCAGCCAGTCTAAAAAACACTATCTTGGACTTCTCTGCATGTTTCCCAGGCGAGAAATTGGCAGCATGTTCAAAACCATGTTTCTGTGAATAACTCCTGAACCGTAAGTCCTAGACGCTCGATCTTGGCGGCATTCGTCTCAGCGCCTGGCAATTAGTATAGGAGCACTGTGTTTGACTTCTCTGGATGTTTCCCAGGCGAGTTATTGACAAGTAAATCCTAGACGCTCGATCTTGGTTATTTTCGCTTTCGCGGCTGGCAGTAAAAGAACCATGTTTCTGTGAATAACTCCTGAACCGTAAGTCCTAGACGCTCGCTCTTGGCTGCATTCGATTCAGCTCGTGGCAGCCAGTCTAAAAAACACTATCTTGGACTTCTCTGCATGTTTCCCAGGCGAGAAATTGGCAGCATGTTCAGAACCATGTTTCTGTGAATAACTCCTGAACCGTAAGTCCTAGACGCTCGATCTTGGCGGCATTCGTCTCAGCGCCTGGCAATTAGTATAGGAGCACTGTGTTTGACTTCTCTGGATGTTTCCCAGGCGAGTTATTGACAAGTAAATCCTAGACGCTCGATCTTGGTTATTTTCGCTTTCGCGGCTGGCAGTAAAAGAACCATGTTTCTGTGAATAACTCCTGAACCGTAAGTCCTAGACGCTCGCTCTTGGCTGCATTCGATTCAGCTCGTGGCAGCCAGTCTAAAAAACACTATCTTGGACTTCTCTGCATGTTTCCCAGGCGAGCAATTGGCAGCATGTTCAGAACCATGTTTCTGTGAATAACTCCTGAACCGTAAGTCCTAGACGCTCGCTCTTGGCTGCATTCGATTCAGCTCGTGGCAGCCAGTCTAAAAAACACTATCTTGGACTTCTCTGCATGTTTCCCAGACGAGCAATTGGCAGCATGTTCAGAACCATGTTTCTGTGAATAACTCCTGAACCGTAAGTCCTAGACGCTCGCTCTTGGCTGCATTCGATTCAGCTCGTGGCAGCCAGTCTAAAAAACACTATCTTGGACTTCTCTGCATGTTTCCCAGGCGAGAAATTGGCAGCATGTTCAGAACCATGTTTCTGTGAATAACTCCTGAACCGTAAGTCCTAGACGCTCGATCTTGGCGGCATTCGTCTCAGCGCCTGGCAATTAGTATAGGAGCACTGTGTTTGACTTCTCTGGATGTTTCCCAGGCGAGTTATTGACAAGTAAATCCTAGACGCTCGATCTTGGTTATTTTCGCTTTCGCGGCTGGCAGTAAAAGAACCATGTTTCTGTGAATAACTCCTGAACCGTAAGTCCTAGACGCTCGCTCTTGGCTGCATTCGATTCAGCTCGTGGCAGCCAGTCTAAAAAACACTATCTTGGACTTCTCTGCATGTTTCCCAGGCGAGAAATTGGCAGCATGTTCAGAACCATGTTTCTGTGAATAACTCCTGAACCGTAAGTCCTAGACGCTCGATCTTGGCGGCATTCGTCTCAGCGCCTGGCAATTAGTATAGGAGCACTGTGTTTGACTTCTCTGGATGTTTCCCAGGCGAGTTATTGACAAGTAAATCCTAGACGCTCGATCTTGGTTATTTTCGCTTTCGCGGCTGGCAGTAAAAGAACCATGTTTCTGTGAATAACTCCTGAACCGTAAGTCCTAGACGCTCGCTCTTGGCTGCATTCGATTCAGCTCGTGGCAGCCAGTCTAAAAAACACTATCTTGGACTTCTCTGCATGTTTCCCAGGCGAGCAATTGGCAGCATGTTCAGAACCATGTTTCTGTGAATAACTCCTGAACCGTAAGTCCTAGACGCTCGCTCTTGGCTGCATTCGATTCAGCTCGTGGCAGCCAGTCTAAAAAACACTATCTTGGACTTCTCTGCATGTTTCCCAGGCGAGCAATTGGCAGCATGTTCAGAACCATGTTTCTGTGAATAACTCCTGAACCGTAAGTCCTAGACGCTCGCTCTTGGCTGCATTCGATTCAGCTCGTGGCAGCCAGTCTAAAAAACACTATCTTGGACTTCTCTGCATGTTTCCCAGGCGAGCAATTGGCAGCATGTTCAGAACCATGTTTCTGTGAATAACTCCTGAACCGTAAGTCCTAGACGCTCGCTCTTGGCTGCATTCGATTCAGCTCGTGGCAGCCAGTCTAAAAAACACTATCTTGGACTTCTCTGCATGTTCCTAAGGCAAATGTTTCTAAAGCTAATTCTTGAACCGTAAGTCCTAGACGCTCGATCTTGGCGGCATTCGTCTCAGCGCCAGGCAATTAGTATAGGAGCACTGTGTTTGACTTCTCTGGATGTTTCCCAGGCGAGTTATTGACAAGTAAATCCTAGACGCTCGATCTTGGTTATTTTCGCTTTCGCGGCTGGCAGTAAAAGAACCATGTTTCTGTGAATAACTCCTGAACCGTAAGTCCTAGACGCTCGCTCTTGGCTGCATTCGATTCAGCTCGTGGCAGCCAGTCTAAAAAACACTATCTTGGACTTCTCTGCATGTTTCCCAGGCGAGCAATTGGCAGCATGTTCAGAACCATGTTTCTGTGAATAACTCCTGAACCGTAAGTCCTAGACGCTCGCTCTTGGCTGCATTCGATTCAGCTCGTGGCAGCCAGTCTAAAAAACACTATCTTGGACTTCTCTGCATGTTCCTAAGGCAAATGTTTCTAAAGCTAATTCTTGAACCGTAAGTCCTAGACGCTCGATCTTGGCGGCATTCGTCTCAGCGCCAGGCAATTAGTATAGGAGCACTGTGTTTGACTTCTCTGGATGTTTCCCAGGCGAGTTATTGACAAGTAAATCCTAGACGCTCGATCTTGGTTATTTTCGCTTTCGCGGCTGGCAGTAAAAGAACCATGTTTCTGTGAATAACTCCTGAACCGTAAGTCCTAGACGCTCGCTCTTGGCTGCATTCGATTCAGCTCGTGGCAGCCAGTCTAAAAAACACTATCTTGGACTTCTCTGCTTGTTTCCCAGGCGAGCAATTGGCAGCATGTTCAGAACCATGTTTCTGTGAATAACTCCTGAACCGTAAGTCCTAGACGCTCGCTCTTGGCTGCATTCGATTCAGCTCGTGGCAGCCAGTCTAAAAAACACTATCTTGGACTTCTCTGCATGTTTCCCAGGCGAGCAATTGGCAGCATGTTCAGAACCATGTTTCTGTGAATAACTCCTGAACCGTAAGTCCTAGACGCTCGCTCTTGGCTGCATTCGATTCAGCTCGTGGCAGCCAGTCTAAAAAACACTATCTTGGACTTCTCTGCATGTTTCCCAGGCGAGCAATTGGCAGCATGTTCAGAACCATGTTTCTGTGAATAACTCCTGAACCGTAAGTCCTAGACGCTCGCTCTTGGCTGCATTCGATTCAGCTCGTGGCAGCCAGTCTAAAAAACACTATCTTGGACTTCTCTGCATGTTCCTAAGGCAAATGTTTCTAAAGCTAATTCTTGAACCGTAAGTCCTAGACGCTCGATCTTGGCGGCATTCGTCTCAGCGCCACGCAATTAGTATAGGAGCACTGTGTTTGACTTCTCTGGATGTTTCCCAGGCGAGTTATTGACAAGTAAATCCTAGACGCTCGATCTTGGTTATTTTCGCTTTCGCGGCTGGCAGTAAAAGAACCATGTTTCTGTGAATAACTCCTGAACCGTAAGTCCTAGACGCTCGCTCTTGGCTGCATTCGATTCAGCTCGTGGCAGCCAGTCTAAAAAACACTATCTTGGACTTCTCTGCATGTTTCCCAGGCGAGCAATTGGCAGCATGTTCAGAACCATGTTTCTGTGAATAACTCCTGAACCGTAAGTCCTAGACGCTCGCTCTTGGCTGCATTCGATTCAGCTCGTGGCAGCCAGTCTAAAAAACACTATCTTGGACTTCTCTGCATGTTTCCCAGGCGAGCAATTGGCAGCATGTTCAGAACCATGTTTCTGTGAATAACTCCTGAACCGTAAGTCCTAGACGCTCGCTCTTGGCTGCATTCGATTCAGCTCGTGGCAGCCAGTCTAAAAAACACTATCTTGGACTTCTCTGCATGTTCCTAAGGCAAATGTTTCTAAAGCTAATTCTTGAACCGTAAGTCCTAGACGCTCGATCTTGGCGGCATTCGTCTCAGCGCCACGCAATTAGTATAGGAGCACTGTGTTTGACTTCTCTGGATGTTTCCCAGGCGAGTTATTGACAAGTAAATCCTAGACGCTCGATCTTGGTTATTTTCGCTTTCGCGGCTGGCAGTAAAAGAACCATGTTTCTGTGAATAACTCCTGAACCGTAAGTCCTAGACGCTCGCTCTTGGCTGCATTCGATTCAGCTCGTGGCAGCCAGTCTAAAAAACACTATCTTGGACTTCTCTGCTTGTTTCCCAGGCGAGCAATTGGCAGCATTTTCAGAACCATGTTTCTGTGAATAACTCCAGAACCGTAAGTCCTAGACGCTCGCTCTTGGCTGCATTCGATTCAGCTCGTGGCAGCCAGTCTAAAAAACACTATCTTGGACTTCTCTGCATGTTTCCCAGGCGAGCAATTGTCAGCATGTTCAGAACCATGTTTCTGTGAATAACTCCTGAACCGTAAGTCCTAGACGCTCGCTCTTGGCTGCATTCGATTCAGCTCGTGGCAGCCAGTCTAAAAAACACTATCTTGGACTTCTCTGCATGTTTCCCAGGCGAGCAATTGGCAGCATGTTCAGAACCATGTTTCTGTGAATAACTCCTGAACCGTAAGTCCTAGACGCTCGCTCTTGGCTGCATTCGATTCAGCTCGTGGCAGCCAGTCTAAAAAACACTATCTTGGACTTCTCTGCATGTTTCCCAGGCGAGAAATTGGCAGCATGTTCAGAACCATGTTTCTGTGAATAACTCCTGAACCGTAAGTCCTAGACGCTCGCTCTTGGCTGCATTCGATTCAGCTCGTGGCAGCCAGTCTAAAAAACACTATCTTGGACTTCTCTGCATGTTTCCCAGGCGAGCAATTGGCAGCATGTTCAGAACCATGTTTCTGTGAATAACTCCTGAACCGTAAGTCCTAGACGCTCGCTCTTGGCTGCATTCGATTCAGCTCGTGGCAGCCAGTCTAAAAAACACTATCTTGGACTTCTCTGCATGTTTCCCAGGCGAGAAATTGGCAGCATGTTCAAAACCATGTTTCTGTGAATAACTCCTGAACCGTAAGTCCTAGACGCTCGATCTTGGCGGCATTCGTCTCAGCGCCTGGCAATTAGTATAGGAGCACTGTGTTTGACTTCTCTGGATGTTTCCCAGGCGAGTTATTGACAAGTAAATCCTAGACGCTCGATCTTGGTTATTTTCGCTTTCGCGGCTGGCAGTAAAAGAACCATGTTTCTGTGAATAACTCCTGAACCGTAAGTCCTAGACGCTCGCTCTTGGCTGCATTCGATTCAGCTCGTGGCAGCCAGTCTAAAAAACACTATCTTGGACTTCTCTGCATGTTTCCCAGGCGAGAAATTGGCAGCATGTTCAGAACCATGTTTCTGTGAATAACTCCTGAACCGTAAGTCCTAGACGCTCGATCTTGGCGGCATTCGTCTCAGCGCCTGGCAATTAGTATAGGAGCACTGTGTTTGACTTCTCTGGATGTTTCCCAGGCGAGTTATTGACAAGTAAATCCTAGACGCTCGATCTTGGTTATTTTCGCTTTCGCGGCTGGCAGTAAAAGAACCATGTTTCTGTGAATAACTCCTGAACCGTAAGTCCTAGACGCTCGCTCTTGGCTGCATTCGATTCAGCTCGTGGCAGCCAGTCTAAAAAACACTATCTTGGACTTCTCTGCATGTTTCCCAGGCGAGCAATTGGCAGCATGTTCAGAACCATGTTTCTGTGAATAACTCCTGAACCGTAAGTCCTAGACGCTCGCTCTTGGCTGCATTCGATTCAGCTCGTGGCAGCCAGTCTAAAAAACACTATCTTGGACTTCTCTGCATGTTTCCCAGACGAGCAATTGGCAGCATGTTCAGAACCATGTTTCTGTGAATAACTCCTGAACCGTAAGTCCTAGACGCTCGCTCTTGGCTGCATTCGATTCAGCTCGTGGCAGCCAGTCTAAAAAACACTATCTTGGACTTCTCTGCATGTTTCCCAGGCGAGCAATTGGCAGCATGTTCAGAACCATGTTTCTGTGAATAACTCCTGAACCGTAAGTCCTAGACGCTCGCTCTTGGCTGCATTCGATTCAGCTCGTGGCAGCCAGTCTAAAAAACACTATCTTGGACTTCTCTGCATGTTTCCCAGGCGAGCAATTGGCAGCATGTTCAGAACCATGTTTCTGTGAATAACTCCTGAACCGTAAGTCCTAGACGCTCGCTCTTGGCTGCATTCGATTCAGCTCGTGGCAGCCAGTCTAAAAAACACTATCTTGGACTTCTCTGCATGTTCCTAAGGCAAATGTTTCTAAAGCTAATTCTTGAACCGTAAGTCCTAGACGCTCGATCTTGGCGGCATTCGTCTCAGCGCCACGCAATTAGTATAGGAGCACTGTGTTTGACTTCTCTGGATGTTTCCCAGGCGAGTTATTGACAAGTAAATCCTAGACGCTCGATCTTGGTTATTTTCGCTTTCGCGGCTGGCAGTAAAAGAACCATGTTTCTGTGAATAACTCCTGAACCGTAAGTCCTAGACGCTCGCTCTTGGCTGCATTCGATTCAGCTCGTGGCAGCCAGTCTAAAAAACACTATCTTGGACTTCTCTGCTTGTTTCCCAGGCGAGCAATTGGCAGCATTTTCAGAACCATGTTTCTGTGAATAACTCCTGAACCGTAAGTCCTAGACGCTCGCTCTTGGCTGCATTCGATTCAGCTCGTGGCAGCCAGTCTAAAAAACACTATCTTGGACTTCTCTGCTTGTTTCCCAGGCGAGCAATTGGCAGCATTTTCAGAACCATGTTTCTGTGAATAACTCCTGAACCGTAAGTCCTAGACGCTCGCTCTTGGCTGCATTCGATTCAGCTCGTGGCAGCCAGTCTAAAAAACACTATCTTGGACTTCTCTGCATGTTTCCCAGGCGAGCAATTGTCAGCATGTTCAGAACCATGTTTCTGTGAATAACTCCTGAACCGTAAGTCCTAGACGCTCGCTCTTGGCTGCATTCGATTCAGCTCGTGGCAGCCAGTCTAAAAAACACTATCTTGGACTTCTCTGCATGTTTCCCAGGCGAGCAATTGGCAGCATGTTCAGAACCATGTTTCTGTGAATAACTCCTGAACCGTAAGTCCTAGACGCTCGCTCTTGGCTGCATTCGATTCAGCTCGTGGCAGCCAGTCTAAAAAACACTATCTTGGACTTCTCTGCATGTTTCCCAGGCGAGCAATTGGCAGCATGTTCAGAACCATGTTTCTGTGAATAACTCCTGAACCGTAAGTCCTAGACGCTCGCTCTTGGCTGCATTCGATTCAGCTCGTGGCAGCCAGTCTAAAAAACACTATCTTGGACTTCTCTGCATGTTTCCCAGGCGAGCAATTGGCAGCATGTTCAGAACCATGTTTCTGTGAATAACTCCTGAACCGTAAGTCCTAGACGCTCGCTCTTGGCTGCATTCGATTCAGCTCGTGGCAGCCAGTCTAAAAAACACTATCTTGGACTTCTCTGCATGTTTCCCAGGCGAGCAATTGGCAGCATGTTCAGAACCATGTTTCTGTGAATAACTCCTGAACCGTAAGTCCTAGACGCTCGCTCTTGGCTGCATTCGATTCAGCTCGTGGCAGCCAGTCTAAAAAACACTATCTTGGACTTCTCTGCATGTTCCTAAGGCAAATGTTTCTAAAGCTAATTCTTGAACCGTAAGTCCTAGACGCTCGATCTTGGCGGCATTCGTCTCAGCGCCACGCAATTAGTATAGGAGCACTGTGTTTGACTTCTCTGGATGTTTCCCAGGCGAGTTATTGACAAGTAAATCCTAGACGCTCGATCTTGGTTATTTTCGCTTTCGCGGCTGGCAGTAAAAGAACCATGTTTCTGTGAATAACTCCTGAACCGTAAGTCCTAGACGCTCGCTCTTGGCTGCATTCGATTCAGCTCGTGGCAGCCAGTCTAAAAAACACTATCTTGGACTTCTCTGCATGTTTCCCAGGCGAGCAATTGGCAGCATGTTCAGAACCATGTTTCTGTGAATAACTCCTGAACCGTAAGTCCTAGACGCTCGCTCTTGGCTGCATTCGATTCAGCTCGTGGCAGCCAGTCTAAAAAACACTATCTTGGACTTCTCTGCATGTTTCCCAGGCGAGCAATTGGCAGCATGTTCAGAACCATGTTTCTGTGAATAACTCCTGAACCGTAAGTCCTAGACGCTCGCTCTTGGCTGCATTCGATTCAGCTCGTGGCAGCCAGTCTAAAAAACACTATCTTGGACTTCTCTGCATGTTCCTAAGGCAAATGTTTCTAAAGCTAATTCTTGAACCGTAAGTCCTAGACGCTCGATCTTGGCGGCATTCGTCTCAGCGCCACGCAATTAGTATAGGAGCACTGTGTTTGACTTCTCTGGATGTTTCCCAGGCGAGTTATTGACAAGTAAATCCTAGACGCTCGATCTTGGTTATTTTCGCTTTCGCGGCTGGCAGTAAAAGAACCATGTTTCTGTGAATAACTCCTGAACCGTAAGTCCTAGACGCTCGCTCTTGGCTGCATTCGATTCAGCTCGTGGCAGCCAGTCTAAAAAACACTATCTTGGACTTCTCTGCTTGTTTCCCAGGCGAGCAATTGGCAGCATTTTCAGAACCATGTTTCTGTGAATAACTCCAGAACCGTAAGTCCTAGACGCTCGCTCTTGGCTGCATTCGATTCAGCTCGTGGCAGCCAGTCTAAAAAACACTATCTTGGACTTCTCTGCATGTTTCCCAGGCGAGCAATTGTCAGCATGTTCAGAACCATGTTTCTGTGAATAACTCCTGAACCGTAAGTCCTAGACGCTCGCTCTTGGCTGCATTCGATTCAGCTCGTGGCAGCCAGTCTAAAAAACACTATCTTGGACTTCTCTGCATGTTTCCCAGGCGAGCAATTGGCAGCATGTTCAGAACCATGTTTCTGTGAATAACTCCTGAACCGTAAGTCCTAGACGCTCGCTCTTGGCTGCATTCGATTCAGCTCGTGGCAGCCAGTCTAAAAAACACTATCTTGGACTTCTCTGCATGTTTCCCAGGCGAGAAATTGGCAGCATGTTCAGAACCATGTTTCTGTGAATAACTCCTGAACCGTAAGTCCTAGACGCTCGCTCTTGGCTGCATTCGATTCAGCTCGTGGCAGCCAGTCTAAAAAACACTATCTTGGACTTCTCTGCATGTTTCCCAGGCGAGCAATTGGCAGCATGTTCAGAACCATGTTTCTGTGAATAACTCCTGAACCGTAAGTCCTAGACGCTCGCTCTTGGCTGCATTCGATTCAGCTCGTGGCAGCCAGTCTAAAAAACACTATCTTGGACTTCTCTGCATGTTTCCCAGGCGAGAAATTGGCAGCATGTTCAAAACCATGTTTCTGTGAATAACTCCTGAACCGTAAGTCCTAGACGCTCGATCTTGGCGGCATTCGTCTCAGCGCCTGGCAATTAGTATAGGAGCACTGTGTTTGACTTCTCTGGATGTTTCCCAGGCGAGTTATTGACAAGTAAATCCTAGACGCTCGATCTTGGTTATTTTCGCTTTCGCGGCTGGCAGTAAAAGAACCATGTTTCTGTGAATAACTCCTGAACCGTAAGTCCTAGACGCTCGCTCTTGGCTGCATTCGATTCAGCTCGTGGCAGCCAGTCTAAAAAACACTATCTTGGACTTCTCTGCATGTTTCCCAGGCGAGAAATTGGCAGCATGTTCAGAACCATGTTTCTGTGAATAACTCCTGAACCGTAAGTCCTAGACGCTCGATCTTGGCGGCATTCGTCTCAGCGCCTGGCAATTAGTATAGGAGCACTGTGTTTGACTTCTCTGGATGTTTCCCAGGCGAGTTATTGACAAGTAAATCCTAGACGCTCGATCTTGGTTATTTTCGCTTTCGCGGCTGGCAGTAAAAGAACCATGTTTCTGTGAATAACTCCTGAACCGTAAGTCCTAGACGCTCGCTCTTGGCTGCATTCGATTCAGCTCGTGGCAGCCAGTCTAAAAAACACTATCTTGGACTTCTCTGCATGTTTCCCAGGCGAGCAATTGGCAGCATGTTCAGAACCATGTTTCTGTGAATAACTCCTGAACCGTAAGTCCTAGACGCTCGCTCTTGGCTGCATTCGATTCAGCTCGTGGCAGCCAGTCTAAAAAACACTATCTTGGACTTCTCTGCATGTTTCCCAGACGAGCAATTGGCAGCATGTTCAGAACCATGTTTCTGTGAATAACTCCTGAACCGTAAGTCCTAGACGCTCGCTCTTGGCTGCATTCGATTCAGCTCGTGGCAGCCAGTCTAAAAAACACTATCTTGGACTTCTCTGCATGTTTCCCAGGCGAGCAATTGGCAGCATGTTCAGAACCATGTTTCTGTGAATAACTCCTGAACCGTAAGTCCTAGACGCTCGCTCTTGGCTGCATTCGATTCAGCTCGTGGCAGCCAGTCTAAAAAACACTATCTTGGACTTCTCTGCATGTTTCCCAGGCGAGCAATTGGCAGCATGTTCAGAACCATGTTTCTGTGAATAACTCCTGAACCGTAAGTCCTAGACGCTCGCTCTTGGCTGCATTCGATTCAGCTCGTGGCAGCCAGTCTAAAAAACACTATCTTGGACTTCTCTGCATGTTCCTAAGGCAAATGTTTCTAAAGCTAATTCTTGAACCGTAAGTCCTAGACGCTCGATCTTGGCGGCATTCGTCTCAGCGCCACGCAATTAGTATAGGAGCACTGTGTTTGACTTCTCTGGATGTTTCCCAGGCGAGTTATTGACAAGTAAATCCTAGACGCTCGATCTTGGTTATTTTCGCTTTCGCGGCTGGCAGTAAAAGAACCATGTTTCTGTGAATAACTCCTGAACCGTAAGTCCTAGACGCTCGCTCTTGGCTGCATTCGATTCAGCTCGTGGCAGCCAGTCTAAAAAACACTATCTTGGACTTCTCTGCTTGTTTCCCAGGCGAGCAATTGGCAGCATTTTCAGAACCATGTTTCTGTGAATAACTCCTGAACCGTAAGTCCTAGACGCTCGCTCTTGGCTGCATTCGATTCAGCTCGTGGCAGCCAGTCTAAAAAACACTATCTTGGACTTCTCTGCATGTTTCCCAGGCGAGCAATTGTCAGCATGTTCAGAACCATGTTTCTGTGAATAACTCCTGAACCGTAAGTCCTAGACGCTCGCTCTTGGCTGCATTCGATTCAGCTCGTGGCAGCCAGTCTAAAAAACACTATCTTGGACTTCTCTGCATGTTTCCCAGGCGAGCAATTGGCAGCATGTTCAGAACCATGTTTCTGTGAATAACTCCTGAACCGTAAGTCCTAGACGCTCGCTCTTGGCTGCATTCGATTCAGCTCGTGGCAGCCAGTCTAAAAAACACTATCTTGGACTTCTCTGCATGTTTCCCAGGCGAGCAATTGGCAGCATGTTCAGAACCATGTTTCTGTGAATAACTCCTGAACCGTAAGTCCTAGACGCTCGCTCTTGGCTGCATTCGATTCAGCTCGTGGCAGCCAGTCTAAAAAACACTATCTTGGACTTCTCTGCATGTTTCCCAGGCGAGCAATTGGCAGCATGTTCAGAACCATGTTTCTGTGAATAACTCCTGAACCGTAAGTCCTAGACGCTCGCTCTTGGCTGCATTCGATTCAGCTCGTGGCAGCCAGTCTAAAAAACACTATCTTGGACTTCTCTGCATGTTTCCCAGGCGAGCAATTGGCAGCATGTTCAGAACCATGTTTCTGTGAATAACTCCTGAACCGTAAGTCCTAGACGCTCGCTCTTGGCTGCATTCGATTCAGCTCGTGGCAGCCAGTCTAAAAAACACTATCTTGGACTTCTCTGCATGTTCCTAAGGCAAATGTTTCTAAAGCTAATTCTTGAACCGTAAGTCCTAGACGCTCGATCTTGGCGGCATTCGTCTCAGCGCCAGGCAATTAGTATAGGAGCACTGTGTTTGACTTCTCTGGATGTTTCCCAGGCGAGTTATTGACAAGTAAATCCTAGACGCTCGATCTTGGTTATTTTCGCTTTCGCGGCTGGCAGTAAAAGAACCATGTTTCTGTGAATAACTCCTGAACCGTAAGTCCTAGACGCTCGCTCTTGGCTGCATTCGATTCAGCTCGTGGCAGCCAGTCTAAAAAACACTATCTTGGACTTCTCTGCATGTTTCCCAGGCGAGCAATTGGCAGCATGTTCAGAACCATGTTTCTGTGAATAACTCCTGAACCGTAAGTCCTAGACGCTCGCTCTTGGCTGCATTCGATTCAGCTCGTGGCAGCCAGTCTAAAAAACACTATCTTGGACTTCTCTGCATGTTTCCCAGGCGAGCAATTGGCAGCATGTTCAGAACCATGTTTCTGTGAATAACTCCTGAACCGTAAGTCCTAGACGCTCGCTCTTGGCTGCATTCGATTCAGCTCGTGGCAGCCAGTCTAAAAAACACTATCTTGGACTTCTCTGCATGTTCCTAAGGCAAATGTTTCTAAAGCTAATTCTTGAACCGTAAGTCCTAGACGCTCGATCTTGGCGGCATTCGTCTCAGCGCCACGCAATTAGTATAGGAGCACTGTGTTTGACTTCTCTGGATGTTTCCCAGGCGAGTTATTGACAAGTAAATCCTAGACGCTCGATCTTGGTTATATTCGCTTTCGCGGCTGGCAGTAAAAGAACCATGTTTCTGTGAATAACTCCTGAACCGTAAGTCCTAGACGCTCGCTCTTGGCTGCATTCGATTCAGCTCGTGGCAGCCAGTCTAAAAAACACTATCTTGGACTTCTCTGCTTGTTTCCCAGGCGAGCAATTGGCAGCATTTTCAGAACCATGTTTCTGTGAATAACTCCTGAACCGTAAGTCCTAGACGCTCGCTCTTGGCTGCATTCGATTCAGCTCGTGGCAGCCAGTCTAAAAAACACTATCTTGGACTTCTCTGCATGTTTCCCAGGCGAGCAATTGTCAGCATGTTCAGAACCATGTTTCTGTGAATAACTCCTGAACCGTAAGTCCTAGACGCTCGCTCTTGGCTGCATTCGATTCAGCTCGTGGCAGCCAGTCTAAAAAACACTATATTGGACTTCTCTGCATGTTTCCCAGGCGAGCAATTGGCAGCATGTTCAGAACCATGTTTCTGTGAATAACTCCTGAACCGTAAGTCCTAGACGCTCGCTCTTGGCTGCATTCGATTCAGCTCGTGGCAGCCAGTCTAAAAAACACTATCTTGGACTTCTCTGCATGTTTCCCAGGCGAGAAATTGGCAGCATGTTCAGAACCATGTTTCTGTGAATAACTCCTGAACCGTAAGTCCTAGACGCTCGCTCTTGGCTGCATTCGATTCAGCTCGTGGCAGCCAGTCTAAAAAACACTATCTTGGACTTCTCTGCATGTTTCCCAGGCGAGCAATTGGCAGCATGTTCAGAACCATGTTTCTGTGAATAACTCCTGAACCGTAAGTCCTAGACGCTCGCTCTTGGCTGCATTCGATTCAGCTCGTGGCAGCCAGTCTAAAAAACACTATCTTGGACTTCTCTGCATGTTTCCCAGGCGAGAAATTGGCAGCATGTTCAAAACCATGTTTCTGTGAATAACTCCTGAACCGTAAGTCCTAGACGCTCGATCTTGGCGGCATTCGTCTCAGCGCCTGGCAATTAGTATAGGAGCACTGTGTTTGACTTCTCTGGATGTTTCCCAGGCGAGTTATTGACAAGTAAATCCTAGACGCTCGATCTTGGTTATTTTCGCTTTCGCGGCTGGCAGTAAAAGAACCATGTTTCTGTGAATAACTCCTGAACCGTAAGTCCTAGACGCTCGCTCTTGGCTGCATTCGATTCAGCTCGTGGCAGCCAGTCTAAAAAACACTATCTTGGACTTCTCTGCATGTTTCCCAGGCGAGAAATTGGCAGCATGTTCAGAACCATGTTTCTGTGAATAACTCCTGAACCGTAAGTCCTAGACGCTCGATCTTGGCGGCATTCGTCTCAGCGCCTGGCAATTAGTATAGGAGCACTGTGTTTGACTTCTCTGGATGTTTCCCAGGCGAGTTATTGACAAGTAAATCCTAGACGCTCGATCTTGGTTATTTTCGCTTTCGCGGCTGGCAGTAAAAGAACCATGTTTCTGTGAATAACTCCTGAACCGTAAGTCCTAGACGCTCGCTCTTGGCTGCATTCGATTCAGCTCGTGGCAGCCAGTCTAAAAAACACTATCTTGGACTTCTCTGCATGTTTCCCAGGCGAGCAATTGGCAGCATGTTCAGAACCATGTTTCTGTGAATAACTCCTGAACCGTAAGTCCTAGACGCTCGCTCTTGGCTGCATTCGATTCAGCTCGTGGCAGCCAGTCTAAAAAACACTATCTTGGACTTCTCTGCATGTTTCCCAGACGAGCAATTGGCAGCATGTTCAGAACCATGTTTCTGTGAATAACTCCTGAACCGTAAGTCCTAGACGCTCGCTCTTGGCTGCATTCGATTCAGCTCGTGGCAGCCAGTCTAAAAAACACTATCTTGGACTTCTCTGCATGTTTCCCAGGCGAGCAATTGGCAGCATGTTCAGAACCATGTTTCTGTGAATAACTCCTGAACCGTAAGTCCTAGACGCTCGCTCTTGGCTGCATTCGATTCAGCTCGTGGCAGCCAGTCTAAAAAACACTATCTTGGACTTCTCTGCATGTTTCCCAGGCGAGCAATTGGCAGCATGTTCAGAACCATGTTTCTGTGAATAACTCCTGAACCGTAAGTCCTAGACGCTCGCTCTTGGCTGCATTCGATTCAGCTCGTGGCAGCCAGTCTAAAAAACACTATCTTGGACTTCTCTGCATGTTCCTAAGGCAAATGTTTCTAAAGCTAATTCTTGAACCGTAAGTCCTAGACGCTCGATCTTGGCGGCATTCGTCTCAGCGCCACGCAATTAGTATAGGAGCACTGTGTTTGACTTCTCTGGATGTTTCCCAGGCGAGTTATTGACAAGTAAATCCTAGACGCTCGATCTTGGTTATTTTCGCTTTCGCGGCTGGCAGTAAAAGAACCATGTTTCTGTGAATAACTCCTGAACCGTAAGTCCTAGACGCTCGCTCTTGGCTGCATTCGATTCAGCTCGTGGCAGCCAGTCTAAAAAACACTATCTTGGACTTCTCTGCTTGTTTCCCAGGCGAGCAATTGGCAGCATTTTCAGAACCATGTTTCTGTGAATAACTCCTGAACCGTAAGTCCTAGACGCTCGCTCTTGGCTGCATTCGATTCAGCTCGTGGCAGCCAGTCTAAAAAACACTATCTTGGACTTCTCTGCATGTTTCCCAGGCGAGCAATTGTCAGCATGTTCAGAACCATGTTTCTGTGAATAACTCCTGAACCGTAAGTCCTAGACGCTCGCTCTTGGCTGCATTCGATTCAGCTCGTGGCAGCCAGTCTAAAAAACACTATCTTGGACTTCTCTGCATGTTTCCCAGGCGAGCAATTGGCAGCATGTTCAGAACCATGTTTCTGTGAATAACTCCTGAACCGTAAGTCCTAGACGCTCGCTCTTGGCTGCATTCGATTCAGCTCGTGGCAGCCAGTCTAAAAAACACTATCTTGGACTTCTCTGCATGTTTCCCAGGCGAGCAATTGGCAGCATGTTCAGAACCATGTTTCTGTGAATAACTCCTGAACCGTAAGTCCTAGACGCTCGCTCTTGGCTGCATTCGATTCAGCTCGTGGCAGCCAGTCTAAAAAACACTATCTTGGACTTCTCTGCATGTTTCCCAGGCGAGCAATTGGCAGCATGTTCAGAACCATGTTTCTGTGAATAACTCCTGAACCGTAAGTCCTAGACGCTCGCTCTTGGCTGCATTCGATTCAGCTCGTGGCAGCCAGTCTAAAAAACACTATCTTGGACTTCTCTGCATGTTCCTAAGGCAAATGTTTCTAAAGCTAATTCTTGAACCGTAAGTCCTAGACGCTCGATCTTGGCGGCATTCGTCTCAGCGCCAGGCAATTAGTATAGGAGCACTGTGTTTGACTTCTCTGGATGTTTCCCAGGCGAGTTATTGACAAGTAAATCCTAGACGCTCGATCTTGGTTATTTTCGCTTTCGCGGCTGGCAGTAAAAGAACCATGTTTCTGTGAATAACTCCTGAACCGTAAGTCCTAGACGCTCGCTCTTGGCTGCATTCGATTCAGCTCGTGGCAGCCAGTCTAAAAAACACTATCTTGGACTTCTCTGCATGTTTCCCAGGCGAGCAATTGTCAGCATGTTCAGAACCATGTTTCTGTGAATAACTCCTGAACCGTAAGTCCTAGACGCTCGCTCTTGGCTGCATTCGATTCAGCTCGTGGCAGCCAGTCTAAAAAACACTATCTTGGACTTCTCTGCATGTTTCCCAGGCGAGCAATTGGCAGCATGTTCAGAACCATGTTTCTGTGAATAACTCCTGAACCGTAAGTCCTAGACGCTCGCTCTTGGCTGCATTCGATTCAGCTCGTGGCAGCCAGTCTAAAAAACACTATCTTGGACTTCTCTGCATGTTTCCCAGGCGAGCAATTGGCAGCATGTTCAGAACCATGTTTCTGTGAATAACTCCTGAACCGTAAGTCCTAGACGCTCGCTCTTGGCTGCATTCGATTCAGCTCGTGGCAGCCAGTCTAAAAAACACTATCTTGGACTTCTCTGCATGTTTCCCAGGCGAGCAATTGGCAGCATGTTCAGAACCATGTTTCTGTGAATAACTCCTGAACCGTAAGTCCTAGACGCTCGCTCTTGGCTGCATTCGATTCAGCTCGTGGCAGCCAGTCTAAAAAACACTATCTTGGACTTCTCTGCATGTTCCTAAGGCAAATGTTTCTAAAGCTAATTCTTGAACCGTAAGTCCTAGACGCTCGATCTTGGCGGCATTCGTCTCAGCGCCAGGCAATTAGTATAGGAGCACTGTGTTTGACTTCTCTGGATGTTTCCCAGGCGAGTTATTGACAAGTAAATCCTAGACGCTCGATCTTGGTTATTTTCGCTTTCGCGGCTGGCAGTAAAAGAACCATGTTTCTGTGAATAACTCCTGAACCGTAAGTCCTAGACGCTCGCTCTTGGCTGCATTCGATTCAGCTCGTGGCAGCCAGTCTAAAAAACACTATCTTGGACTTCTCTGCATGTTTCCCAGGCGAGCAATTGGCAGCATGTTCAGAACCATGTTTCTGTGAATAACTCCTGAACCGTAAGTCCTAGACGCTCGCTCTTGGCTGCATTCGATTCAGCTCGTGGCAGCCAGTCTAAAAAACACTATCTTGGACTTCTCTGCATGTTCCTAAGGCAAATGTTTCTAAAGCTAATTCTTGAACCGTAAGTCCTAGACGCTCGATCTTGGCGGCATTCGTCTCAGCGCCAGGCAATTAGTATAGGAGCACTGTGTTTGACTTCTCTGGATGTTTCCCAGGCGAGTTATTGACAAGTAAATCCTAGACGCTCGATCTTGGTTATTTTCGCTTTCGCGGCTGGCAGTAAAAGAACCATGTTTCTGTGAATAACTCCTGAACCGTAAGTCCTAGACGCTCGCTCTTGGCTGCATTCGATTCAGCTCGTGGCAGCCAGTCTAAAAAACACTATCTTGGACTTCTCTGCATGTTTCCCAGGCGAGCAATTGGCAGCATGTTCAGAACCATGTTTCTGTGAATAACTCCTGAACCGTAAGTCCTAGACGCTCGCTCTTGGCTGCATTCGATTCAGCTCGTGGCAGCCAGTCTAAACAACACTATCTTGGACTTCTCTGCATGTTTCCCAGGCGAGCAATTGGCAGCATGTTCAGAACCATGTTTCTGTGAATAACTCCTGAACCGTAAGTCCTAGACGCTCGCTCTTGGCTGCATTCGATTCAGCTCGTGGCAGCCAGTCTAAAAAACACTATCTTGGACTTCTCTGCATGTTCCTAAGGCAAATGTTTCTAAAGCTAATTCTTGAACCGTAAGTCCTAGACGCTCGATCTTGGCGGCATTCGTCTCAGCGCCACGCAATTAGTATAGGAGCACTGTGTTTGACTTCTCTGGATGTTTCCCAGGCGAGTTATTGACAAGTAAATCCTAGACGCTCGATCTTGGTTATTTTCGCTTTCGCGGCTGGCAGTAAAAGAACCATGTTTCTGTGAATAACTCCTGAACCGTAAGTCCTAGACGCTCGCTCTTGGCTGCATTCGATTCAGCTCGTGGCAGCCAGTCTAAAAAACACTATCTTGGACTTCTCTGCATGTTTCCCAGGCGAGCAATTGGCAGCATGTTCAGAACCATGTTTCTGTGAATAACTCCTGAACCGTAAGTCCTAGACGCTCGCTCTTGGCTGCATTCGATTCAGCTCGTGGCAGCCAGTCTAAAAAACACTATCTTGGACTTCTCTGCATGTTTCCCAGGCGAGCAATTGGCAGCATGTTCAGAACCATGTTTCTGTGAATAACTCCTGAACCGTAAGTCCTAGACGCTCGCTCTTGGCTGCATTCGATTCAGCTCGTGGCAGCCAGTCTAAAAAACACTATCTTGGACTTCTCTGCATGTTCCTAAGGCAAATGTTTCTAAAGCTAATTCTTGAACCGTAAGTCCTAGACGCTCGATCTTGGCGGCATTCGTCTCAGCGCCACGCAATTAGTATAGGAGCACTGTGTTTGACTTCTCTGGATGTTTCCCAGGCGAGTTATTGACAAGTAAATCCTAGACGCTCGATCTTGGTTATTTTCGCTTTCGCGGCTGGCAGTAAAAGAACCATGTTTCTGTGAATAACTCCTGAACCGTAAGTCCTAGACGCTCGCTCTTGGCTGCATTCGATTCAGCTCGTGGCAGCCAGTCTAAAAAACACTATCTTGGACTTCTCTGCTTGTTTCCCAGGCGAGCAATTGGCAGCATTTTCAGAACCATGTTTCTGTGAATAACTCCTGAACCGTAAGTCCTAGACGCTCGCTCTTGGCTGCATTCGATTCAGCTCGTGGCAGCCAGTCTAAAAAACACTATCTTGGACTTCTCTGCATGTTTCCCAGGCGAGCAATTGTCAGCATGTTCAGAACCATGTTTCTGTGAATAACTCCTGAACCGTAAGTCCTAGACGCTCGCTCTTGGCTGCATTCGATTCAGCTCGTGGCAGCCAGTCTAAAAAACACTATCTTGGACTTCTCTGCATGTTTCCCAGGCGAGCAATTGGCAGCATGTTCAGAACCATGTTTCTGTGAATAACTCCTGAACCGTAAGTCCTAGACGCTCGCTCTTGGCTGCATTCGATTCAGCTCGTGGCAGCCAGTCTAAAAAACACTATCTTGGACTTCTCTGCATGTTTCCCAGGCGAGAAATTGGCAGCATGTTCAGAACCATGTTTCTGTGAATAACTCCTGAACCGTAAGTCCTAGACGCTCGCTCTTGGCTGCATTCGATTCAGCTCGTGGCAGCCAGTCTAAAAAACACTATCTTGGACTTCTCTGCATGTTTCCCAGGCGAGCAATTGGCAGCATGTTCAGAACCATGTTTCTGTGAATAACTCCTGAACCGTAAGTCCTAGACGCTCGCTCTTGGCTGCATTCGATTCAGCTCGTGGCAGCCAGTCTAAAAAACACTATCTTGGACTTCTCTGCATGTTTCCCAGGCGAGAAATTGGCAGCATGTTCAAAACCATGTTTCTGTGAATAACTCCTGAACCGTAAGTCCTAGACGCTCGATCTTGGCGGCATTCGTCTCAGCGCCTGGCAATTAGTATAGGAGCACTGTGTTTGACTTCTCTGGATGTTTCCCAGGCGAGTTATTGACAAGTAAATCCTAGACGCTCGATCTTGGTTATTTTCGCTTTCGCGGCTGGCAGTAAAAGAACCATGTTTCTGTGAATAACTCCTGAACCGTAAGTCCTAGACGCTCGCTCTTGGCTGCATTCGATTCAGCTCGTGGCAGCCAGTCTAAAAAACACTATCTTGGACTTCTCTGCATGTTTCCCAGGCGAGCAATTGGCAGCATGTTCAGAACCATGTTTCTGTGAATAACTCCTGAACCGTAAGTCCTAGACGCTCGCTCTTGGCTGCATTCGATTCAGCTCGTGGCAGCCAGTCTAAAAAACACTATCTTGGACTTCTCTGCATGTTTCCCAGGCGAGAAATTGGCAGCATGTTCAGAACCATGTTTCTGTGAATAACTCCTGAACCGTAAGTCCTAGACGCTCGCTCTTGGCTGCATTCGATTCAGCTCGTGGCAGCCAGTCTAAAAAACACTATCTTGGACTTCTCTGCATGTTTCCCAGGCGAGCAATTGGCAGCATGTTCAGAACCATGTTTCTGTGAATAACTCCTGAACCGTAAGTCCTAGACGCTCGCTCTTGGCTGCATTCGATTCAGCTCGTGGCAGCCAGTCTAAAAAACACTATCTTGGACTTCTCTGCATGTTTCCCAGGCGAGAAATTGGCAGCATGTTCAAAACCATGTTTCTGTGAATAACTCCTGAACCGTAAGTCCTAGACGCTCGATCTTGGCGGCATTCGTCTCAGCGCCTGGCAATTAGTATAGGAGCACTGTGTTTGACTTCTCTGGATGTTTCCCAGGCGAGTTATTGACAAGTAAATCCTAGACGCTCGATCTTGGTTATTTTCGCTTTCGCGGCTGGCAGTAAAAGAACCATGTTTCTGTGAATAACTCCTGAACCGTAAGTCCTAGACGCTCGCTCTTGGCTGCATTCGATTCAGCTCGTGGCAGCCAGTCTAAAAAACACTATCTTGGACTTCTCTGCATGTTTCCCAGGCGAGAAATTGGCAGCATGTTCAGAACCATGTTTCTGTGAATAACTCCTGAACCGTAAGTCCTAGACGCTCGATCTTGGCGGCATTCGTCTCAGCGCCTGGCAATTAGTATAGGAGCACTGTGTTTGACTTCTCTGGATGTTTCCCAGGCGAGTTATTGACAAGTAAATCCTAGACGCTCGATCTTGGTTATTTTCGCTTTCGCGGCTGGCAGTAAAAGAACCATGTTTCTGTGAATAACTCCTGAACCGTAAGTCCTAGACGCTCGCTCTTGGCTGCATTCGATTCAGCTCGTGGCAGCCAGTCTAAAAAACACTATCTTGGACTTCTCTGCATGTTTCCCAGGCGAGCAATTGGCAGCATGTTCAGAACCATGTTTCTGTGAATAACTCCTGAACCGTAAGTCCTAGACGCTCGCTCTTGGCTGCATTCGATTCAGCTCGTGGCAGCCAGTCTAAAAAACACTATCTTGGACTTCTCTGCATGTTTCCCAGACGAGCAATTGGCAGCATGTTCAGAACCATGTTTCTGTGAATAACTCCTGAACCGTAAGTCCTAGACGCTCGCTCTTGGCTGCATTCGATTCAGCTCGTGGCAGCCAGTCTAAAAAACACTATCTTGGACTTCTCTGCATGTTTCCCAGGCGAGAAATTGGCAGCATGTTCAGAACCATGTTTCTGTGAATAACTCCTGAACCGTAAGTCCTAGACGCTCGATCTTGGCGGCATTCGTCTCAGCGCCTGGCAATTAGTATAGGAGCACTGTGTTTGACTTCTCTGGATGTTTCCCAGGCGAGTTATTGACAAGTAAATCCTAGACGCTCGATCTTGGTTATTTTCGCTTTCGCGGCTGGCAGTAAAAGAACCATGTTTCTGTGAATAACTCCTGAACCGTAAGTCCTAGACGCTCGCTCTTGGCTGCATTCGATTCAGCTCGTGGCAGCCAGTCTAAAAAACACTATCTTGGACTTCTCTGCATGTTTCCCAGGCGAGAAATTGGCAGCATGTTCAGAACCATGTTTCTGTGAATAACTCCTGAACCGTAAGTCCTAGACGCTCGATCTTGGCGGCATTCGTCTCAGCGCCTGGCAATTAGTATAGGAGCACTGTGTTTGACTTCTCTGGATGTTTCCCAGGCGAGTTATTGACAAGTAAATCCTAGACGCTCGATCTTGGTTATTTTCGCTTTCGCGGCTGGCAGTAAAAGAACCATGTTTCTGTGAATAACTCCTGAACCGTAAGTCCTAGACGCTCGCTCTTGGCTGCATTCGATTCAGCTCGTGGCAGCCAGTCTAAAAAACACTATCTTGGACTTCTCTGCATGTTTCCCAGGCGAGCAATTGGCAGCATGTTCAGAAC
Source organism: Rhinoderma darwinii (assembly GCF_050947455.1). Taxonomy (NCBI): domain Eukaryota; kingdom Metazoa; phylum Chordata; class Amphibia; order Anura; family Rhinodermatidae; genus Rhinoderma; species Rhinoderma darwinii. The sequence continues at coordinate 167,754 of NW_027464218.1, read as the reverse complement.
CATGTTTCTGTGAATAACTCCTGAACCGTAAGTCCTAGACGCTCGCTCTTGGCTGCATTCGATTCAGCTCGTGGCAGCCAGTCTAAAAAACACTATCTTGGACTTCTCTGCATGTTTCCCAGGCGAGCAATTGGCAGCATGTTCAGAACCATGTTTCTGTGAATAACTCCTGAACCGTAAGTCCTAGACGCTCGCTCTTGGCTGCATTCGATTCAGCTCGTGGCAGCCAGTCTAAAAAACACTATCTTGGACTTCTCTGCATGTTTCCCAGGCGAGCAATTGGCAGCATGTTCAGAACCATGTTTCTGTGAATAACTCCTGAACCGTAAGTCCTAGACGCTCGCTCTTGGCTGCATTCGATTCAGCTCGTGGCAGCCAGTCTAAAAAACACTATCTTGGACTTCTCTGCATGTTCCTAAGGCAAATGTTTCTAAAGCTAATTCTTGAACCGTAAGTCCTAGACGCTCGATCTTGGCGGCATTCGTCTCAGCGCCAGGCAATTAGTATAGGAGCACTGTGTTTGACTTCTCTGGATGTTTCCCAGGCGAGTTATTGACAAGTAAATCCTAGACGCTCGATCTTGGTTATTTTCGCTTTCGCGGCTGGCAGTAAAAGAACCATGTTTCTGTGAATAACTCCTGAACCGTAAGTCCTAGACGCTCGCTCTTGGCTGCATTCGATTCAGCTCGTGGCAGCCAGTCTAAAAAACACTATCTTGGACTTCTCTGCATGTTTCCCAGGCGAGCAATTGGCAGCATGTTCAGAACCATGTTTCTGTGAATAACTCCTGAACCGTAAGTCCTAGACGCTCGCTCTTGGCTGCATTCGATTCAGCTCGTGGCAGCCAGTCTAAAAAACACTATCTTGGACTTCTCTGCATGTTCCTAAGGCAAATGTTTCTAAAGCTAATTCTTGAACCGTAAGTCCTAGACGCTCGATCTTGGCGGCATTCGTCTCAGCGCCAGGCAATTAGTATAGGAGCACTGTGTTTGACTTCTCTGGATGTTTCCCAGGCGAGTTATTGACAAGTAAATCCTAGACGCTCGATCTTGGTTATTTTCGCTTTCGCGGCTGGCAGTAAAAGAACCATGTTTCTGTGAATAACTCCTGAACCGTAAGTCCTAGACGCTCGCTCTTGGCTGCATTCGATTCAGCTCGTGGCAGCCAGTCTAAAAAACACTATCTTGGACTTCTCTGCTTGTTTCCCAGGCGAGCAATTGGCAGCATGTTCAGAACCATGTTTCTGTGAATAACTCCTGAACCGTAAGTCCTAGACGCTCGCTCTTGGCTGCATTCGATTCAGCTCGTGGCAGCCAGTCTAAAAAACACTATCTTGGACTTCTCTGCATGTTTCCCAGGCGAGCAATTGGCAGCATGTTCAGAACCATGTTTCTGTGAATAACTCCTGAACCGTAAGTCCTAGACGCTCGCTCTTGGCTGCATTCGATTCAGCTCGTGGCAGCCAGTCTAAAAAACACTATCTTGGACTTCTCTGCATGTTTCCCAGGCGAGCAATTGGCAGCATGTTCAGAACCATGTTTCTGTGAATAACTCCTGAACCGTAAGTCCTAGACGCTCGCTCTTGGCTGCATTCGATTCAGCTCGTGGCAGCCAGTCTAAAAAACACTATCTTGGACTTCTCTGCATGTTCCTAAGGCAAATGTTTCTAAAGCTAATTCTTGAACCGTAAGTCCTAGACGCTCGATCTTGGCGGCATTCGTCTCAGCGCCACGCAATTAGTATAGGAGCACTGTGTTTGACTTCTCTGGATGTTTCCCAGGCGAGTTATTGACAAGTAAATCCTAGACGCTCGATCTTGGTTATTTTCGCTTTCGCGGCTGGCAGTAAAAGAACCATGTTTCTGTGAATAACTCCTGAACCGTAAGTCCTAGACGCTCGCTCTTGGCTGCATTCGATTCAGCTCGTGGCAGCCAGTCTAAAAAACACTATCTTGGACTTCTCTGCATGTTTCCCAGGCGAGCAATTGGCAGCATGTTCAGAACCATGTTTCTGTGAATAACTCCTGAACCGTAAGTCCTAGACGCTCGCTCTTGGCTGCATTCGATTCAGCTCGTGGCAGCCAGTCTAAAAAACACTATCTTGGACTTCTCTGCATGTTTCCCAGGCGAGCAATTGGCAGCATGTTCAGAACCATGTTTCTGTGAATAACTCCTGAACCGTAAGTCCTAGACGCTCGCTCTTGGCTGCATTCGATTCAGCTCGTGGCAGCCAGTCTAAAAAACACTATCTTGGACTTCTCTGCATGTTCCTAAGGCAAATGTTTCTAAAGCTAATTCTTGAACCGTAAGTCCTAGACGCTCGATCTTGGCGGCATTCGTCTCAGCGCCACGCAATTAGTATAGGAGCACTGTGTTTGACTTCTCTGGATGTTTCCCAGGCGAGTTATTGACAAGTAAATCCTAGACGCTCGATCTTGGTTATTTTCGCTTTCGCGGCTGGCAGTAAAAGAACCATGTTTCTGTGAATAACTCCTGAACCGTAAGTCCTAGACGCTCGCTCTTGGCTGCATTCGATTCAGCTCGTGGCAGCCAGTCTAAAAAACACTATCTTGGACTTCTCTGCTTGTTTCCCAGGCGAGCAATTGGCAGCATTTTCAGAACCATGTTTCTGTGAATAACTCCTGAACCGTAAGTCCTAGACGCTCGCTCTTGGCTGCATTCGATTCAGCTCGTGGCAGCCAGTCTAAAAAACACTATCTTGGACTTCTCTGCATGTTTCCCAGGCGAGCAATTGTCAGCATGTTCAGAACCATGTTTCTGTGAATAACTCCTGAACCGTAAGTCCTAGACGCTCGCTCTTGGCTGCATTCGATTCAGCTCGTGGCAGCCAGTCTAAAAAACACTATCTTGGACTTCTCTGCATGTTTCCCAGGCGAGCAATTGGCAGCATGTTCAGAACCATGTTTCTGTGAATAACTCCTGAACCGTAAGTCCTAGACGCTCGCTCTTGGCTGCATTCGATTCAGCTCGTGGCAGCCAGTCTAAAAAACACTATCTTGGACTTCTCTGCATGTTTCCCAGGCGAGAAATTGGCAGCATGTTCAGAACCATGTTTCTGTGAATAACTCCTGAACCGTAAGTCCTAGACGCTCGCTCTTGGCTGCATTCGATTCAGCTCGTGGCAGCCAGTCTAAAAAACACTATCTTGGACTTCTCTGCATGTTTCCCAGGCGAGCAATTGGCAGCATGTTCAGAACCATGTTTCTGTGAATAACTCCTGAACCGTAAGTCCTAGACGCTCGCTCTTGGCTGCATTCGATTCAGCTCGTGGCAGCCAGTCTAAAAAACACTATCTTGGACTTCTCTGCATGTTTCCCAGGCGAGAAATTGGCAGCATGTTCAAAACCATGTTTCTGTGAATAACTCCTGAACCGTAAGTCCTAGACGCTCGATCTTGGCGGCATTCGTCTCAGCGCCTGGCAATTAGTATAGGAGCACTGTGTTTGACTTCTCTGGATGTTTCCCAGGCGAGTTATTGACAAGTAAATCCTAGACGCTCGATCTTGGTTATTTTCGCTTTCGCGGCTGGCAGTAAAAGAACCATGTTTCTGTGAATAACTCCTGAACCGTAAGTCCTAGACGCTCGCTCTTGGCTGCATTCGATTCAGCTCGTGGCAGCCAGTCTAAAAAACACTATCTTGGACTTCTCTGCATGTTTCCCAGGCGAGCAATTGGCAGCATGTTCAGAACCATGTTTCTGTGAATAACTCCTGAACCGTAAGTCCTAGACGCTCGCTCTTGGCTGCATTCGATTCAGCTCGTGGCAGCCAGTCTAAAAAACACTATCTTGGACTTCTCTGCATGTTTCCCAGGCGAGAAATTGGCAGCATGTTCAGAACCATGTTTCTGTGAATAACTCCTGAACCGTAAGTCCTAGACGCTCGCTCTTGGCTGCATTCGATTCAGCTCGTGGCAGCCAGTCTAAAAAACACTATCTTGGACTTCTCTGCATGTTTCCCAGGCGAGCAATTGGCAGCATGTTCAGAACCATGTTTCTGTGAATAACTCCTGAACCGTAAGTCCTAGACGCTCGCTCTTGGCTGCATTCGATTCAGCTCGTGGCAGCCAGTCTAAAAAACACTATCTTGGACTTCTCTGCATGTTTCCCAGGCGAGAAATTGGCAGCATGTTCAAAACCATGTTTCTGTGAATAACTCCTGAACCGTAAGTCCTAGACGCTCGATCTTGGCGGCATTCGTCTCAGCGCCTGGCAATTAGTATAGGAGCACTGTGTTTGACTTCTCTGGATGTTTCCCAGGCGAGTTATTGACAAGTAAATCCTAGACGCTCGATCTTGGTTATTTTCGCTTTCGCGGCTGGCAGTAAAAGAACCATGTTTCTGTGAATAACTCCTGAAACGTAAGTCCTAGACGCTCGCTCTTGGCTGCATTCGATTCAGCTCGTGGCAGCCAGTCTAAAAAACACTATCTTGGACTTCTCTGCATGTTTCCCAGGCGAGAAATTGGCAGCATGTTCAGAACCATGTTTCTGTGAATAACTCCTGAACCGTAAGTCCTAGACGCTCGATCTTGGCGGCATTCGTCTCAGCGCCTGGCAATTAGTATAGGAGCACTGTGTTTGACTTCTCTGGATGTTTCCCAGGCGAGTTATTGACAAGTAAATCCTAGACGCTCGATCTTGGTTATTTTCGCTTTCGCGGCTGGCAGTAAAAGAACCATGTTTCTGTGAATAACTCCTGAACCGTAAGTCCTAGACGCTCGCTCTTGGCTGCATTCGATTCAGCTCGTGGCAGCCAGTCTAAAAAACACTATCTTGGACTTCTCTGCATGTTTCCCAGGCGAGCAATTGGCAGCATGTTCAGAACCATGTTTCTGTGAATAACTCCTGAACCGTAAGTCCTAGACGCTCGCTCTTGGCTGCATTCGATTCAGCTCGTGGCAGCCAGTCTAAAAAACACTATCTTGGACTTCTCTGCATGTTTCCCAGACGAGCAATTGGCAGCATGTTCAGAACCATGTTTCTGTGAATAACTCCTGAACCGTAAGTCCTAGACGCTCGCTCTTGGCTGCATTCGATTCAGCTCGTGGCAGCCAGTCTAAAAAACACTATCTTGGACTTCTCTGCATGTTTCCCAGGCGAGAAATTGGCAGCATGTTCAGAACCATGTTTCTGTGAATAACTCCTGAACCGTAAGTCCTAGACGCTCGATCTTGGCGGCATTCGTCTCAGCGCCTGGCAATTAGTATAGGAGCACTGTGTTTGACTTCTCTGGATGTTTCCCAGGCGAGTTATTGACAAGTAAATCCTAGACGCTCGATCTTGGTTATTTTCGCTTTCGCGGCTGGCAGTAAAAGAACCATGTTTCTGTGAATAACTCCTGAACCGTAAGTCCTAGACGCTCGCTCTTGGCTGCATTCGATTCAGCTCGTGGCAGCCAGTCTAAAAAACACTATCTTGGACTTCTCTGCATGTTTCCCAGGCGAGAAATTGGCAGCATGTTCAGAACCATGTTTCTGTGAATAACTCCTGAACCGTAAGTCCTAGACGCTCGATCTTGGCGGCATTCGTCTCAGCGCCTGGCAATTAGTATAGGAGCACTGTGTTTGACTTCTCTGGATGTTTCCCAGGCGAGTTATTGACAAGTAAATCCTAGACGCTCGATCTTGGTTATTTTCGCTTTCGCGGCTGGCAGTAAAAGAACCATGTTTCTGTGAATAACTCCTGAACCGTAAGTCCTAGACGCTCGCTCTTGGCTGAATTCGATTCAGCTCGTGGCAGCCAGTCTAAAAAACACTATCTTGGACTTCTCTGCATGTTTCCCAGGCGAGCAATTGGCAGCATGTTCAGAACCATGTTTCTGTGAATAACTCCTGAACCGTAAGTCCTAGACGCTCGCTCTTGGCTGCATTCGATTCAGCTCGTGGCAGCCAGTCTAAAAAACACTATCTTGGACTTCTCTGCATGTTTCCCAGGCGAGCAATTGGCAGCATGTTCAGAACCATGTTTCTGTGAATAACTCCTGAACCGTAAGTCCTAGACGCTCGCTCTTGGCTGCATTCGATTCAGCTCGTGGCAGCCAGTCTAAAAAACACTATCTTGGACTTCTCTGCATGTTTCCCAGGCGAGCAATTGGCAGCATGTTCAGAACCATGTTTCTGTGAATAACTCCTGAACCGTAAGTCCTAGACGCTCGCTCTTGGCTGCATTCGATTCAGCTCGTGGCAGCCAGTCTAAAAAACACTATCTTGGACTTCTCTGCATGTTCCTAAGGCAAATGTTTCTAAAGCTAATTCTTGAACCGTAAGTCCTAGACGCTCGATCTTGGCGGCATTCGTCTCAGCGCCAGGCAATTAGTATAGGAGCACTGTGTTTGACTTCTCTGGATGTTTCCCAGGCGAGTTATTGACAAGTAAATCCTAGACGCTCGATCTTGGTTATTTTCGCTTTCGCGGCTGGCAGTAAAAGAACCATGTTTCTGTGAATAACTCCTGAACCGTAAGTCCTAGACGCTCGCTCTTGGCTGCATTCGATTCAGCTCGTGGCAGCCAGTCTAAAAAACACTATCTTGGACTTCTCTGCATGTTTCCCAGGCGAGCAATTGGCAGCATGTTCAGAACCATGTTTCTGTGAATAACTCCTGAACCGTAAGTCCTAGACGCTCGCTCTTGGCTGCATTCGATTCAGCTCGTGGCAGCCAGTCTAAAAAACACTATCTTGGACTTCTCTGCATGTTCCTAAGGCAAATGTTTCTAAAGCTAATTCTTGAACCGTAAGTCCTAGACGCTCGATCTTGGCGGCATTCGTCTCAGCGCCAGGCAATTAGTATAGGAGCACTGTGTTTGACTTCTCTGGATGTTTCCCAGGCGAGTTATTGACAAGTAAATCCTAGACGCTCGATCTTGGTTATTTTCGCTTTCGCGGCTGGCAGTAAAAGAACCATGTTTCTGTGAATAACTCCTGAACCGTAAGTCCTAGACGCTCGCTCTTGGCTGCATTCGATTCAGCTCGTGGCAGCCAGTCTAAAAAACACTATCTTGGACTTCTCTGCTTGTTTCCCAGGCGAGCAATTGGCAGCATGTTCAGAACCATGTTTCTGTGAATAACTCCTGAACCGTAAGTCCTAGACGCTCGCTCTTGGCTGCATTCGATTCAGCTCGTGGCAGCCAGTCTAAAAAACACTATCTTGGACTTCTCTGCATGTTTCCCAGGCGAGCAATTGGCAGCATGTTCAGAACCATGTTTCTGTGAATAACTCCTGAACCGTAAGTCCTAGACGCTCGCTCTTGGCTGCATTCGATTCAGCTCGTGGCAGCCAGTCTAAAAAACACTATCTTGGACTTCTCTGCATGTTTCCCAGGCGAGCAATTGGCAGCATGTTCAGAACCATGTTTCTGTGAATAACTCCTGAACCGTAAGTCCTAGACGCTCGCTCTTGGCTGCATTCGATTCAGCTCGTGGCAGCCAGTCTAAAAAACACTATCTTGGACTTCTCTGCATGTTCCTAAGGCAAATGTTTCTAAAGCTAATTCTTGAACCGTAAGTCCTAGACGCTCGATCTTGGCGGCATTCGTCTCAGCGCCACGCAATTAGTATAGGAGCACTGTGTTTGACTTCTCTGGATGTTTCCCAGGCGAGTTATTGACAAGTAAATCCTAGACGCTCGATCTTGGTTATTTTCGCTTTCGCGGCTGGCAGTAAAAGAACCATGTTTCTGTGAATAACTCCTGAACCGTAAGTCCTAGACGCTCGCTCTTGGCTGCATTCGATTCAGCTCGTGGCAGCCAGTCTAAAAAACACTATCTTGGACTTCTCTGCATGTTTCCCAGGCGAGCAATTGGCAGCATGTTCAGAACCATGTTTCTGTGAATAACTCCTGAACCGTAAGTCCTAGACGCTCGCTCTTGGCTGCATTCGATTCAGCTCGTGGCAGCCAGTCTAAAAAACACTATCTTGGACTTCTCTGCATGTTTCCCAGGCGAGCAATTGGCAGCATGTTCAGAACCATGTTTCTGTGAATAACTCCTGAACCGTAAGTCCTAGACGCTCGCTCTTGGCTGCATTCGATTCAGCTCGTGGCAGCCAGTCTAAAAAACACTATCTTGGACTTCTCTGCATGTTCCTAAGGCAAATGTTTCTAAAGCTAATTCTTGAACCGTAAGTCCTAGACGCTCGATCTTGGCGGCATTCGTCTCAGCGCCACGCAATTAGTATAGGAGCACTGTGTTTGACTTCTCTGGATGTTTCCCAGGCGAGTTATTGACAAGTAAATCCTAGACGCTCGATCTTGGTTATTTTCGCTTTCGCGGCTGGCAGTAAAAGAACCATGTTTCTGTGAATAACTCCTGAACCGTAAGTCCTAGACGCTCGCTCTTGGCTGCATTCGATTCAGCTCGTGGCAGCCAGTCTAAAAAACACTATCTTGGACTTCTCTGCTTGTTTCCCAGGCGAGCAATTGGCAGCATTTTCAGAACCATGTTTCTGTGAATAACTCCAGAACCGTAAGTCCTAGACGCTCGCTCTTGGCTGCATTCGATTCAGCTCGTGGCAGCCAGTCTAAAAAACACTATCTTGGACTTCTCTGCATGTTTCCCAGGCGAGCAATTGTCAGCATGTTCAGAACCATGTTTCTGTGAATAACTCCTGAACCGTAAGTCCTAGACGCTCGCTCTTGGCTGCATTCGATTCAGCTCGTGGCAGCCAGTCTAAAAAACACTATCTTGGACTTCTCTGCATGTTTCCCAGGCGAGCAATTGGCAGCATGTTCAGAACCATGTTTCTGTGAATAACTCCTGAACCGTAAGTCCTAGACGCTCGCTCTTGGCTGCATTCGATTCAGCTCGTGGCAGCCAGTCTAAAAAACACTATCTTGGACTTCTCTGCATGTTTCCCAGGCGAGAAATTGGCAGCATGTTCAGAACCATGTTTCTGTGAATAACTCCTGAACCGTAAGTCCTAGACGCTCGCTCTTGGCTGCATTCGATTCAGCTCGTGGCAGCCAGTCTAAAAAACACTATCTTGGACTTCTCTGCATGTTTCCCAGGCGAGCAATTGGCAGCATGTTCAGAACCATGTTTCTGTGAATAACTCCTGAACCGTAAGTCCTAGACGCTCGCTCTTGGCTGCATTCGATTCAGCTCGTGGCAGCCAGTCTAAAAAACACTATCTTGGACTTCTCTGCATGTTTCCCAGGCGAGAAATTGGCAGCATGTTCAAAACCATGTTTCTGTGAATAACTCCTGAACCGTAAGTCCTAGACGCTCGATCTTGGCGGCATTCGTCTCAGCGCCTGGCAATTAGTATAGGAGCACTGTGTTTGACTTCTCTGGATGTTTCCCAGGCGAGTTATTGACAAGTAAATCCTAGACGCTCGATCTTGGTTATTTTCGCTTTCGCGGCTGGCAGTAAAAGAACCATGTTTCTGTGAATAACTCCTGAACCGTAAGTCCTAGACGCTCGCTCTTGGCTGCATTCGATTCAGCTCGTGGCAGCCAGTCTAAAAAACACTATCTTGGACTTCTCTGCATGTTTCCCAGGCGAGAAATTGGCAGCATGTTCAGAACCATGTTTCTGTGAATAACTCCTGAACCGTAAGTCCTAGACGCTCGATCTTGGCGGCATTCGTCTCAGCGCCTGGCAATTAGTATAGGAGCACTGTGTTTGACTTCTCTGGATGTTTCCCAGGCGAGTTATTGACAAGTAAATCCTAGACGCTCGATCTTGGTTATTTTCGCTTTCGCGGCTGGCAGTAAAAGAACCATGTTTCTGTGAATAACTCCTGAACCGTAAGTCCTAGACGCTCGCTCTTGGCTGCATTCGATTCAGCTCGTGGCAGCCAGTCTAAAAAACACTATCTTGGACTTCTCTGCATGTTTCCCAGGCGAGCAATTGGCAGCATGTTCAGAACCATGTTTCTGTGAATAACTCCTGAACCGTAAGTCCTAGACGCTCGCTCTTGGCTGCATTCGATTCAGCTCGTGGCAGCCAGTCTAAAAAACACTATCTTGGACTTCTCTGCATGTTTCCCAGGCGAGCAATTGGCAGCATGTTCAGAACCATGTTTCTGTGAATAACTCCTGAACCGTAAGTCCTAGACGCTCGCTCTTGGCTGCATTCGATTCAGCTCGTGGCAGCCAGTCTAAAAAACACTATCTTGGACTTCTCTGCATGTTTCCCAGGCGAGCAATTGGCAGCATGTTCAGAACCATGTTTCTGTGAATAACTCCTGAACCGTAAGTCCTAGACGCTCGCTCTTGGCTGCATTCGATTCAGCTCGTGGCAGCCAGTCTAAAAAACACTATCTTGGACTTCTCTGCATGTTCCTAAGGCAAATGTTTCTAAAGCTAATTCTTGAACCGTAAGTCCTAGACGCTCGATCTTGGCGGCATTCGTCTCAGCGCCAGGCAATTAGTATAGGAGCACTGTGTTTGACTTCTCTGGATGTTTCCCAGGCGAGTTATTGACAAGTAAATCCTAGACGCTCGATCTTGGTTATTTTCGCTTTCGCGGCTGGCAGTAAAAGAACCATGTTTCTGTGAATAACTCCTGAACCGTAAGTCCTAGACGCTCGCTCTTGGCTGCATTCGATTCAGCTCGTGGCAGCCAGTCTAAAAAACACTATCTTGGACTTCTCTGCATGTTTCCCAGGCGAGCAATTGGCAGCATGTTCAGAACCATGTTTCTGTGAATAACTCCTGAACCGTAAGTCCTAGACGCTCGCTCTTGGCTGCATTCGATTCAGCTCGTGGCAGCCAGTCTAAAAAACACTATCTTGGACTTCTCTGCATGTTCCTAAGGCAAATGTTTCTAAAGCTAATTCTTGAACCGTAAGTCCTAGACGCTCGATCTTGGCGGCATTCGTCTCAGCGCCAGGCAATTAGTATAGGAGCACTGTGTTTGACTTCTCTGGATGTTTCCCAGGCGAGTTATTGACAAGTAAATCCTAGACGCTCGATCTTGGTTATTTTCGCTTTCGCGGCTGGCAGTAAAAGAACCATGTTTCTGTGAATAACTCCTGAACCGTAAGTCCTAGACGCTCGCTCTTGGCTGCATTCGATTCAGCTCGTGGCAGCCAGTCTAAAAAACACTATCTTGGACTTCTCTGCTTGTTTCCCAGGCGAGCAATTGGCAGCATGTTCAGAACCATGTTTCTGTGAATAACTCCTGAACCGTAAGTCCTAGACGCTCGCTCTTGGCTGCATTCGATTCAGCTCGTGGCAGCCAGTCTAAAAAACACTATCTTGGACTTCTCTGCATGTTTCCCAGGCGAGCAATTGGCAGCATGTTCAGAACCATGTTTCTGTGAATAACTCCTGAACCGTAAGTCCTAGACGCTCGCTCTTGGCTGCATTCGATTCAGCTCGTGGCAGCCAGTCTAAAAAACACTATCTTGGACTTCTCTGCATGTTTCCCAGGCGAGCAATTGGCAGCATGTTCAGAACCATGTTTCTGTGAATAACTCCTGAACCGTAAGTCCTAGACGCTCGCTCTTGGCTGCATTCGATTCAGCTCGTGGCAGCCAGTCTAAAAAACACTATCTTGGACTTCTCTGCATGTTCCTAAGGCAAATGTTTCTAAAGCTAATTCTTGAACCGTAAGTCCTAGACGCTCGATCTTGGCGGCATTCGTCTCAGCGCCACGCAATTAGTATAGGAGCACTGTGTTTGACTTCTCTGGATGTTTCCCAGGCGAGTTATTGACAAGTAAATCCTAGACGCTCGATCTTGGTTATTTTCGCTTTCGCGGCTGGCAGTAAAAGAACCATGTTTCTGTGAATAACTCCTGAACCGTAAGTCCTAGACGCTCGCTCTTGGCTGCATTCGATTCAGCTCGTGGCAGCCAGTCTAAAAAACACTATCTTGGACTTCTCTGCATGTTTCCCAGGCGAGCAATTGGCAGCATGTTCAGAACCATGTTTCTGTGAATAACTCCTGAACCGTAAGTCCTAGACGCTCGCTCTTGGCTGCATTCGATTCAGCTCGTGGCAGCCAGTCTAAAAAACACTATCTTGGACTTCTCTGCATGTTTCCCAGGCGAGCAATTGGCAGCATGTTCAGAACCATGTTTCTGTGAATAACTCCTGAACCGTAAGTCCTAGACGCTCGCTCTTGGCTGCATTCGATTCAGCTCGTGGCAGCCAGTCTAAAAAACACTATCTTGGACTTCTCTGCATGTTCCTAAGGCAAATGTTTCTAAAGCTAATTCTTGAACCGTAAGTCCTAGACGCTCGATCTTGGCGGCATTCGTCTCAGCGCCACGCAATTAGTATAGGAGCACTGTGTTTGACTTCTCTGGATGTTTCCCAGGCGAGTTATTGACAAGTAAATCCTAGACGCTCGATCTTGGTTATTTTCGCTTTCGCGGCTGGCAGTAAAAGAACCATGTTTCTGTGAATAACTCCTGAACCGTAAGTCCTAGACGCTCGCTCTTGGCTGCATTCGATTCAGCTCGTGGCAGCCAGTCTAAAAAACACTATCTTGGACTTCTCTGCTTGTTTCCCAGGCGAGCAATTGGCAGCATTTTCAGAACCATGTTTCTGTGAATAACTCCAGAACCGTAAGTCCTAGACGCTCGCTCTTGGCTGCATTCGATTCAGCTCGTGGCAGCCAGTCTAAAAAACACTATCTTGGACTTCTCTGCATGTTTCCCAGGCGAGCAATTGTCAGCATGTTCAGAACCATGTTTCTGTGAATAACTCCTGAACCGTAAGTCCTAGACGCTCGCTCTTGGCTGCATTCGATTCAGCTCGTGGCAGCCAGTCTAAAAAACACTATCTTGGACTTCTCTGCATGTTTCCCAGGCGAGCAATTGGCAGCATGTTCAGAACCATGTTTCTGTGAATAACTCCTGAACCGTAAGTCCTAGACGCTCGCTCTTGGCTGCATTCGATTCAGCTCGTGGCAGCCAGTCTAAAAAACACTATCTTGGACTTCTCTGCATGTTTCCCAGGCGAGAAATTGGCAGCATGTTCAGAACCATGTTTCTGTGAATAACTCCTGAACCGTAAGTCCTAGACGCTCGCTCTTGGCTGCATTCGATTCAGCTCGTGGCAGCCAGTCTAAAAAACACTATCTTGGACTTCTCTGCATGTTTCCCAGGCGAGCAATTGGCAGCATGTTCAGAACCATGTTTCTGTGAATAACTCCTGAACCGTAAGTCCTAGACGCTCGCTCTTGGCTGCATTCGATTCAGCTCGTGGCAGCCAGTCTAAAAAACACTATCTTGGACTTCTCTGCATGTTTCCCAGGCGAGAAATTGGCAGCATGTTCAAAACCATGTTTCTGTGAATAACTCCTGAACCGTAAGTCCTAGACGCTCGATCTTGGCGGCATTCGTCTCAGCGCCTGGCAATTAGTATAGGAGCACTGTGTTTGACTTCTCTGGATGTTTCCCAGGCGAGTTATTGACAAGTAAATCCTAGACGCTCGATCTTGGTTATTTTCGCTTTCGCGGCTGGCAGTAAAAGAACCATGTTTCTGTGAATAACTCCTGAACCGTAAGTCCTAGACGCTCGCTCTTGGCTGCATTCGATTCAGCTCGTGGCAGCCAGTCTAAAAAACACTATCTTGGACTTCTCTGCATGTTTCCCAGGCGAGAAATTGGCAGCATGTTCAGAACCATGTTTCTGTGAATAACTCCTGAACCGTAAGTCCTAGACGCTCGATCTTGGCGGCATTCGTCTCAGCGCCTGGCAATTAGTATAGGAGCACTGTGTTTGACTTCTCTGGATGTTTCCCAGGCGAGTTATTGACAAGTAAATCCTAGACGCTCGATCTTGGTTATTTTCGCTTTCGCGGCTGGCAGTAAAAGAACCATGTTTCTGTGAATAACTCCTGAACCGTAAGTCCTAGACGCTCGCTCTTGGCTGCATTCGATTCAGCTCGTGGCAGCCAGTCTAAAAAACACTATCTTGGACTTCTCTGCATGTTTCCCAGGCGAGCAATTGGCAGCATGTTCAGAACCATGTTTCTGTGAATAACTCCTGAACCGTAAGTCCTAGACGCTCGCTCTTGGCTGCATTCGATTCAGCTCGTGGCAGCCAGTCTAAAAAACACTATCTTGGACTTCTCTGCATGTTTCCCAGACGAGCAATTGGCAGCATGTTCAGAACCATGTTTCTGTGAATAACTCCTGAACCGTAAGTCCTAGACGCTCGCTCTTGGCTGCATTCGATTCAGCTCGTGGCAGCCAGTCTAAAAAACACTATCTTGGACTTCTCTGCTTGTTTCCCAGGCGAGCAATTGGCAGCATGTTCAGAACCATGTTTCTGTGAATAACTCCTGAACCGTAAGTCCTAGACGCTCGCTCTTGGCTGCATTCGATTCAGCTCGTGGCAGCCAGTCTAAAAAACACTATCTTGGACTTCTCTGCATGTTCCTAAGGCAAATGTTTCTAAAGCTAATTCTTGAACCGTAAGTCCTAGACGCTCGATCTTGGCGGCATTCGTCTCAGCGCCACGCAATTAGTATAGGAGCACTGTGTTTGACTTCTCTGGATGTTTCCCAGGCGAGTTATTGACAAGTAAATCCTAGACGCTCGATCTTGGTTATTTTCGCTTTCGCGGCTGGCAGTAAAAGAACCATGTTTCTGTGAATAACTCCTGAACCGTAAGTCCTAGACGCTCGCTCTTGGCTGCATTCGATTCAGCTCGTGGCAGCCAGTCTAAAAAACACTATCTTGGACTTCTCTGCATGTTTCCCAGGCGAGCAATTGGCAGCATGTTCAGAACCATGTTTCTGTGAATAACTCCTGAACCGTAAGTCCTAGACGCTCGCTCTTGGCTGCATTCGATTCAGCTCGTGGCAGCCAGTCTAAAAAACACTATCTTGGACTTCTCTGCATGTTTCCCAGGCGAGCAATTGGCAGCATGTTCAGAACCATGTTTCTGTGAATAACTCCTGAACCGTAAGTCCTAGACGCTCGCTCTTGGCTGCATTCGATTCAGCTCGTGGCAGCCAGTCTAAAAAACACTATCTTGGACTTCTCTGCATGTTCCTAAGGCAAATGTTTCTAAAGCTAATTCTTGAACCGTAAGTCCTAGACGCTCGATCTTGGCGGCATTCGTCTCAGCGCCACGCAATTAGTATAGGAGCACTGTGTTTGACTTCTCTGGATGTTTCCCAGGCGAGTTATTGACAAGTAAATCCTAGACGCTCGATCTTGGTTATTTTCGCTTTCGCGGCTGGCAGTAAAAGAACCATGTTTCTGTGAATAACTCCTGAACCGTAAGTCCTAGACGCTCGCTCTTGGCTGCATTCGATTCAGCTCGTGGCAGCCAGTCTAAAAAACACTATCTTGGACTTCTCTGCTTGTTTCCCAGGCGAGCAATTGGCAGCATTTTCAGAACCATGTTTCTGTGAATAACTCCTGAACCGTAAGTCCTAGACGCTCGCTCTTGGCTGCATTCGATTCAGCTCGTGGCAGCCAGTCTAAAAAACACTATCTTGGACTTCTCTGCATGTTTCCCAGGCGAGCAATTGTCAGCATGTTCAGAACCATGTTTCTGTGAATAACTCCTGAACCGTAAGTCCTAGACGCTCGCTCTTGGCTGCATTCGATTCAGCTCGTGGCAGCCAGTCTAAAAAACACTATCTTGGACTTCTCTGCATGTTTCCCAGGCGAGCAATTGGCAGCATGTTCAGAACCATGTTTCTGTGAATAACTCCTGAACCGTAAGTCCTAGACGCTCGCTCTTGGCTGCATTCGATTCAGCTCGTGGCAGCCAGTCTAAAAAACACTATCTTGGACTTCTCTGCATGTTTCCCAGGCGAGAAATTGGCAGCATGTTCAGAACCATGTTTCTGTGAATAACTCCTGAACCGTAAGTCCTAGACGCTCGCTCTTGGCTGCATTCGATTCAGCTCGTGGCAGCCAGTCTAAAAAACACTATCTTGGACTTCTCTGCATGTTTCCCAGGC
Organism: Rhinoderma darwinii; assembly: GCF_050947455.1. Lineage (NCBI taxonomy): Eukaryota > Metazoa > Chordata > Amphibia > Anura > Rhinodermatidae > Rhinoderma > Rhinoderma darwinii. Next base: position 151,859 of record NW_027464218.1, on the reverse strand, counting down.
GAGCAATTGGCAGCATGTTCAGAACCATGTTTCTGTGAATAACTCCTGAACCGTAAGTCCTAGACGCTCGCTCTTGGCTGCATTCGATTCAGCTCGTGGCAGCCAGTCTAAAAAACACTATCTTGGACTTCTCTGCATGTTTCCCAGGCGAGAAATTGGCAGCATGTTCAAAACCATGTTTCTGTGAATAACTCCTGAACCGTAAGTCCTAGACGCTCGATCTTGGCGGCATTCGTCTCAGCGCCTGGCAATTAGTATAGGAGCACTGTGTTTGACTTCTCTGGATGTTTCCCAGGCGAGTTATTGACAAGTAAATCCTAGACGCTCGATCTTGGTTATTTTCGCTTTCGCGGCTGGCAGTAAAAGAACCATGTTTCTGTGAATAACTCCTGAACCGTAAGTCCTAGACGCTCGCTCTTGGCTGCATTCGATTCAGCTCGTGGCAGCCAGTCTAAAAAACACTATCTTGGACTTCTCTGCATGTTTCCCAGGCGAGAAATTGGCAGCATGTTCAGAACCATGTTTCTGTGAATAACTCCTGAACCGTAAGTCCTAGACGCTCGATCTTGGCGGCATTCGTCTCAGCGCCTGGCAATTAGTATAGGAGCACTGTGTTTGACTTCTCTGGATGTTTCCCAGGCGAGTTATTGACAAGTAAATCCTAGACGCTCGATCTTGGTTATTTTCGCTTTCGCGGCTGGCAGTAAAAGAACCATGTTTCTGTGAATAACTCCTGAACCGTAAGTCCTAGACGCTCGCTCTTGGCTGCATTCGATTCAGCTCGTGGCAGCCAGTCTAAAAAACACTATCTTGGACTTCTCTGCATGTTTCCCAGGCGAGCAATTGGCAGCATGTTCAGAACCATGTTTCTGTGAATAACTCCTGAACCGTAAGTCCTAGACGCTCGCTCTTGGCTGCATTCGATTCAGCTCGTGGCAGCCAGTCTAAAAAACACTATCTTGGACTTCTCTGCATGTTTCCCAGGCGAGCAATTGGCAGCATGTTCAGAACCATGTTTCTGTGAATAACTCCTGAACCGTAAGTCCTAGACGCTCGCTCTTGGCTGCATTCGATTCAGCTCGTGGCAGCCAGTCTAAAAAACACTATCTTGGACTTCTCTGCATGTTCCTAAGGCAAATGTTTCTAAAGCTAATTCTTGAACCGTAAGTCCTAGACGCTCGATCTTGGCGGCATTCGTCTCAGCGCCACGCAATTAGTATAGGAGCACTGTGTTTGACTTCTCTGGATGTTTCCCAGGCGAGTTATTGACAAGTAAATCCTAGACGCTCGATCTTGGTTATTTTCGCTTTCGCGGCTGGCAGTAAAAGAACCATGTTTCTGTGAATAACTCCTGAACCGTAAGTCCTAGACGCTCGCTCTTGGCTGCATTCGATTCAGCTCGTGGCAGCCAGTCTAAAAAACACTATCTTGGACTTCTCTGCTTGTTTCCCAGGCGAGCAATTGGCAGCATTTTCAGAACCATGTTTCTGTGAATAACTCCTGAACCGTAAGTCCTAGACGCTCGCTCTTGGCTGCATTCGATTCAGCTCGTGGCAGCCAGTCTAAAAAACACTATCTTGGACTTCTCTGCATGTTTCCCAGGCGAGCAATTGTCAGCATGTTCAGAACCATGTTTCTGTGAATAACTCCTGAACCGTAAGTCCTAGACGCTCGCTCTTGGCTGCATTCGATTCAGCTCGTGGCAGCCAGTCTAAAAAACACTATCTTGGACTTCTCTGCATGTTTCCCAGGCGAGCAATTGGCAGCATGTTCAGAACCATGTTTCTGTGAATAACTCCTGAACCGTAAGTCCTAGACGCTCGCTCTTGGCTGCATTCGATTCAGCTCGTGGCAGCCAGTCTAAAAAACACTATCTTGGACTTCTCTGCATGTTTCCCAGGCGAGAAATTGGCAGCATGTTCAGAACCATGTTTCTGTGAATAACTCCTGAACCGTAAGTCCTAGACGCTCGCTCTTGGCTGCATTCGATTCAGCTCGTGGCAGCCAGTCTAAAAAACACTATCTTGGACTTCTCTGCATGTTTCCCAGGCGAGCAATTGGCAGCATGTTCAGAACCATGTTTCTGTGAATAACTCCTGAACCGTAAGTCCTAGACGCTCGCTCTTGGCTGCATTCGATTCAGCTCGTGGCAGCCAGTCTAAAAAACACTATCTTGGACTTCTCTGCATGTTTCCCAGGCGAGAAATTGGCAGCATGTTCAAAACCATGTTTCTGTGAATAACTCCTGAACCGTAAGTCCTAGACGCTCGATCTTGGCGGCATTCGTCTCAGCGCCTGGCAATTAGTATAGGAGCACTGTGTTTGACTTCTCTGGATGTTTCCCAGGCGAGTTATTGACAAGTAAATCCTAGACGCTCGATCTTGGTTATTTTCGCTTTCGCGGCTGGCAGTAAAAGAACCATGTTTCTGTGAATAACTCCTGAACCGTAAGTCCTAGACGCTCGCTCTTGGCTGCATTCGATTCAGCTCGTGGCAGCCAGTCTAAAAAACACTATCTTGGACTTCTCTGCATGTTTCCCAGGCGAGAAATTGGCAGCATGTTCAGAACCATGTTTCTGTGAATAACTCCTGAACCGTAAGTCCTAGACGCTCGATCTTGGCGGCATTCGTCTCAGCGCCTGGCAATTAGTATAGGAGCACTGTGTTTGACTTCTCTGGATGTTTCCCAGGCGAGTTATTGACAAGTAAATCCTAGACGCTCGATCTTGGTTATTTTCGCTTTCGCGGCTGGCAGTAAAAGAACCATGTTTCTGTGAATAACTCCTGAACCGTAAGTCCTAGACGCTCGCTCTTGGCTGCATTCGATTCAGCTCGTGGCAGCCAGTCTAAAAAACACTATCTTGGACTTCTCTGCATGTTTCCCAGGCGAGCAATTGGCAGCATGTTCAGAACCATGTTTCTGTGAATAACTCCTGAACCGTAAGTCCTAGACGCTCGCTCTTGGCTGCATTCGATTCAGCTCGTGGCAGCCAGTCTAAAAAACACTATCTTGGACTTCTCTGCATGTTTCCCAGACGAGCAATTGGCAGCATGTTCAGAACCATGTTTCTGTGAATAACTCCTGAACCGTAAGTCCTAGACGCTCGCTCTTGGCTGCATTCGATTCAGCTCGTGGCAGCCAGTCTAAAAAACACTATCTTGGACTTCTCTGCATGTTTCCCAGGCGAGAAATTGGCAGCATGTTCAGAACCATGTTTCTGTGAATAACTCCTGAACCGTAAGTCCTAGACGCTCGATCTTGGCGGCATTCGTCTCAGCGCCTGGCAATTAGTATAGGAGCACTGTGTTTGACTTCTCTGGATGTTTCCCAGGCGAGTTATTGACAAGTAAATCCTAGACGCTCGATCTTGGTTATTTTCGCTTTCGCGGCTGGCAGTAAAAGAACCATGTTTCTGTGAATAACTCCTGAACCGTAAGTCCTAGACGCTCGCTCTTGGCTGCATTCGATTCAGCTCGTGGCAGCCAGTCTAAAAAACACTATCTTGGACTTCTCTGCATGTTTCCCAGGCGAGCAATTGGCAGCATGTTCAGAACCATGTTTCTGTGAATAACTCCTGAACCGTAAGTCCTAGACGCTCGCTCTTGGCTGCATTCGATTCAGCTCGTGGCAGCCAGTCTAAAAAACACTATCTTGGACTTCTCTGCATGTTTCCCAGACGAGCAATTGGCAGCATGTTCAGAACCATGTTTCTGTGAATAACTCCTGAACCGTAAGTCCTAGACGCTCGCTCTTGGCTGCATTCGATTCAGCTCGTGGCAGCCAGTCTAAAAAACACTATCTTGGACTTCTCTGCTTGTTTCCCAGGCGAGCAATTGGCAGCATGTTCAGAACCATGTTTCTGTGAATAACTCCTGAACCGTAAGTCCTAGACGCTCGCTCTTGGCTGCATTCGATTCAGCTCGTGGCAGCCAGTCTAAAAAACACTATCTTGGACTTCTCTGCATGTTCCTAAGGCAAATGTTTCTAAAGCTAATTCTTGAACCGTAAGTCCTAGACGCTCGATCTTGGCGGCATTCGTCTCAGCGCCACGCAATTAGTATAGGAGCACTGTGTTTGACTTCTCTGGATGTTTCCCAGGCGAGTTATTGACAAGTAAATCCTAGACGCTCGATCTTGGTTATTTTCGCTTTCGCGGCTGGCAGTAAAAGAACCATGTTTCTGTGAATAACTCCTGAACCGTAAGTCCTAGACGCTCGCTCTTGGCTGCATTCGATTCAGCTCGTGGCAGCCAGTCTAAAAAACACTATCTTGGACTTCTCTGCATGTTTCCCAGGCGAGCAATTGGCAGCATGTTCAGAACCATGTTTCTGTGAATAACTCCTGAACCGTAAGTCCTAGACGCTCGCTCTTGGCTGCATTCGATTCAGCTCGTGGCAGCCAGTCTAAAAAACACTATCTTGGACTTCTCTGCATGTTTCCCAGGCGAGCAATTGGCAGCATGTTCAGAACCATGTTTCTGTGAATAACTCCTGAACCGTAAGTCCTAGACGCTCGCTCTTGGCTGCATTCGATTCAGCTCGTGGCAGCCAGTCTAAAAAACACTATCTTGGACTTCTCTGCATGTTCCTAAGGCAAATGTTTCTAAAGCTAATTCTTGAACCGTAAGTCCTAGACGCTCGATCTTGGCGGCATTCGTCTCAGCGCCACGCAATTAGTATAGGAGCACTGTGTTTGACTTCTCTGGATGTTTCCCAGGCGAGTTATTGACAAGTAAATCCTAGACGCTCGATCTTGGTTATTTTCGCTTTCGCGGCTGGCAGTAAAAGAACCATGTTTCTGTGAATAACTCCTGAACCGTAAGTCCTAGACGCTCGCTCTTGGCTGCATTCGATTCAGCTCGTGGCAGCCAGTCTAAAAAACACTATCTTGGACTTCTCTGCTTGTTTCCCAGGCGAGCAATTGGCAGCATTTTCAGAACCATGTTTCTGTGAATAACTCCTGAACCGTAAGTCCTAGACGCTCGCTCTTGGCTGCATTCGATTCAGCTCGTGGCAGCCAGTCTAAAAAACACTATCTTGGACTTCTCTGCATGTTTCCCAGGCGAGCAATTGTCAGCATGTTCAGAACCATGTTTCTGTGAATAACTCCTGAACCGTAAGTCCTAGACGCTCGCTCTTGGCTGCATTCGATTCAGCTCGTGGCAGCCAGTCTAAAAAACACTATCTTGGACTTCTCTGCATGTTTCCCAGGCGAGCAATTGGCAGCATGTTCAGAACCATGTTTCTGTGAATAACTCCTGAACCGTAAGTCCTAGACGCTCGCTCTTGGCTGCATTCGATTCAGCTCGTGGCAGCCAGTCTAAAAAACACTATCTTGGACTTCTCTGCATGTTTCCCAGGCGAGAAATTGTCAGCATGTTCAGAACCATGTTTCTGTGAATAACTCCTGAACCGTAAGTCCTAGACGCTCGCTCTTGGCTGCATTCGATTCAGCTCGTGGCAGCCAGTCTAAAAAACACTATCTTGGACTTCTCTGCATGTTTCCCAGGCGAGCAATTGGCAGCATGTTCAGAACCATGTTTCTGTGAATAACTCCTGAACCGTAAGTCCTAGACGCTCGCTCTTGGCTGCATTCGATTCAGCTCGTGGCAGCCAGTCTAAAAAACACTATCTTGGACTTCTCTGCATGTTTCCCAGGCGAGAAATTGGCAGCATGTTCAGAACCATGTTTCTGTGAATAACTCCTGAACCGTAAGTCCTAGACGCTCGCTCTTGGCTGCATTCGATTCAGCTCGTGGCAGCCAGTCTAAAAAACACTATCTTGGACTTCTCTGCATGTTTCCCAGGCGAGCAATTGGCAGCATGTTCAGAACCATGTTTCTGTGAATAACTCCTGAACCGTAAGTCCTAGACGCTCGCTCTTGGCTGCATTCGATTCAGCTCGTGGCAGCCAGTCTAAAAAACACTATCTTGGACTTCTCTGCATGTTTCCCAGGCGAGAAATTGGCAGCATGTTCAAAACCATGTTTCTGTGAATAACTCCTGAACCGTAAGTCCTAGACGCTCGATCTTGGCGGCATTCGTCTCAGCGCCTGGCAATTAGTATAGGAGCACTGTGTTTGACTTCTCTGGATGTTTCCCAGGCGAGTTATTGACAAGTAAATCCTAGACGCTCGATCTTGGTTATTTTCGCTTTCGCGGCTGGCAGTAAAAGAACCATGTTTCTGTGAATAACTCCTGAACCGTAAGTCCTAGACGCTCGCTCTTGGCTGCATTCGATTCAGCTCGTGGCAGCCAGTCTAAAAAACACTATCTTGGACTTCTCTGCATGTTTCCCAGGCGAGAAATTGGCAGCATGTTCAGAACCATGTTTCTGTGAATAACTCCTGAACCGTAAGTCCTAGACGCTCGATCTTGGCGGCATTCGTCTCAGCGCCTGGCAATTAGTATAGGAGCACTGTGTTTGACTTCTCTGGATGTTTCCCAGGCGAGTTATTGACAAGTAAATCCTAGACGCTCGATCTTGGTTATTTTCGCTTTCGCGGCTGGCAGTAAAAGAACCATGTTTCTGTGAATAACTCCTGAACCGTAAGTCCTAGACGCTCGCTCTTGGCTGCATTCGATTCAGCTCGTGGCAGCCAGTCTAAAAAACACTATCTTGGACTTCTCTGCATGTTTCCCAGGCGAGCAATTGGCAGCATGTTCAGAACCATGTTTCTGTGAATAACTCCTGAACCGTAAGTCCTAGACGCTCGCTCTTGGCTGCATTCGATTCAGCTCGTGGCAGCCAGTCTAAAAAACACTATCTTGGACTTCTCTGCATGTTTCCCAGGCGAGCAATTGGCAGCATGTTCAGAACCATGTTTCTGTGAATAACTCCTGAACCGTAAGTCCTAGACGCTCGCTCTTGGCTGCATTCGATTCAGCTCGTGGCAGCCAGTCTAAAAAACACTATCTTGGACTTCTCTGCATGTTCCTAAGGCAAATGTTTCTAAAGCTAATTCTTGAACCGTAAGTCCTAGACGCTCGATCTTGGCGGCATTCGTCTCAGCGCCACGCAATTAGTATAGGAGCACTGTGTTTGACTTCTCTGGATGTTTCCCAGGCGAGTTATTGACAAGTAAATCCTAGACGCTCGATCTTGGTTATTTTCGCTTTCGCGGCTGGCAGTAAAAGAACCATGTTTCTGTGAATAACTCCTGAACCGTAAGTCCTAGACGCTCGCTCTTGGCTGCATTCGATTCAGCTCGTGGCAGCCAGTCTAAAAAACACTATCTTGGACTTCTCTGCTTGTTTCCCAGGCGAGCAATTGGCAGCATTTTCAGAACCATGTTTCTGTGAATAACTCCTGAACCGTAAGTCCTAGACGCTCGCTCTTGGCTGCATTCGATTCAGCTCGTGGCAGCCAGTCTAAAAAACACTATCTTGGACTTCTCTGCATGTTTCCCAGGCGAGCAATTGTCAGCATGTTCAGAACCATGTTTCTGTGAATAACTCCTGAACCGTAAGTCCTAGACGCTCGCTCTTGGCTGCATTCGATTCAGCTCGTGGCAGCCAGTCTAAAAAACACTATCTTGGACTTCTCTGCATGTTTCCCAGGCGAGCAATTGGCAGCATGTTCAGAACCATGTTTCTGTGAATAACTCCTGAACCGTAAGTCCTAGACGCTCGCTCTTGGCTGCATTCGATTCAGCTCGTGGCAGCCAGTCTAAAAAACACTATCTTGGACTTCTCTGCATGTTTCCCAGGCGAGAAATTGGCAGCATGTTCAGAACCATGTTTCTGTGAATAACTCCTGAACCGTAAGTCCTAGACGCTCGCTCTTGGCTGCATTCGATTCAGCTCGTGGCAGCCAGTCTAAAAAACACTATCTTGGACTTCTCTGCATGTTTCCCAGGCGAGCAATTGGCAGCATGTTCAGAACCATGTTTCTGTGAATAACTCCTGAACCGTAAGTCCTAGACGCTCGCTCTTGGCTGCATTCGATTCAGCTCGTGGCAGCCAGTCTAAAAAACACTATCTTGGACTTCTCTGCATGTTTCCCAGGCGAGAAATTGGCAGCATGTTCAAAACCATGTTTCTGTGAATAACTCCTGAACCGTAAGTCCTAGACGCTCGATCTTGGCGGCATTCGTCTCAGCGCCTGGCAATTAGTATAGGAGCACTGTGTTTGACTTCTCTGGATGTTTCCCAGGCGAGTTATTGACAAGTAAATCCTAGACGCTCGATCTTGGTTATTTTCGCTTTCGCGGCTGGCAGTAAAAGAACCATGTTTCTGTGAATAACTCCTGAACCGTAAGTCCTAGACGCTCGCTCTTGGCTGCATTCGATTCAGCTCGTGGCAGCCAGTCTAAAAAACACTATCTTGGACTTCTCTGCATGTTTCCCAGGCGAGAAATTGGCAGCATGTTCAGAACCATGTTTCTGTGAATAACTCCTGAACCGTAAGTCCTAGACGCTCGATCTTGGCGGCATTCGTCTCAGCGCCTGGCAATTAGTATAGGAGCACTGTGTTTGACTTCTCTGGATGTTTCCCAGGCGAGTTATTGACAAGTAAATCCTAGACGCTCGATCTTGGTTATTTTCGCTTTCGCGGCTGGCAGTAAAAGAACCATGTTTCTGTGAATAACTCCTGAACCGTAAGTCCTAGACGCTCGCTCTTGGCTGCATTCGATTCAGCTCGTGGCAGCCAGTCTAAAAAACACTATCTTGGACTTCTCTGCATGTTTCCCAGGCGAGCAATTGGCAGCATGTTCAGAACCATGTTTCTGTGAATAACTCCTGAACCGTAAGTCCTAGACGCTCGCTCTTGGCTGCATTCGATTCAGCTCGTGGCAGCCAGTCTAAAAAACACTATCTTGGACTTCTCTGCATGTTTCCCAGACGAGCAATTGGCAGCATGTTCAGAACCATGTTTCTGTGAATAACTCCTGAACCGTAAGTCCTAGACGCTCGCTCTTGGCTGCATTCGATTCAGCTCGTGGCAGCCAGTCTAAAAAACACTATCTTGGACTTCTCTGCATGTTTCCCAGGCGAGAAATTGGCAGCATGTTCAGAACCATGTTTCTGTGAATAACTCCTGAACCGTAAGTCCTAGACGCTCGATCTTGGCGGCATTCGTCTCAGCGCCTGGCAATTAGTATAGGAGCACTGTGTTTGACTTCTCTGGATGTTTCCCAGGCGAGTTATTGACAAGTAAATCCTAGACGCTCGATCTTGGTTATTTTCGCTTTCGCGGCTGGCAGTAAAAGAACCATGTTTCTGTGAATAACTCCTGAACCGTAAGTCCTAGACGCTCGCTCTTGGCTGCATTCGATTCAGCTCGTGGCAGCCAGTCTAAAAAACACTATCTTGGACTTCTCTGCATGTTTCCCAGGCGAGAAATTGGCAGCATGTTCAGAACCATGTTTCTGTGAATAACTCCTGAACCGTAAGTCCTAGACGCTCGATCTTGGCGGCATTCGTCTCAGCGCCTGGCAATTAGTATAGGAGCACTGTGTTTGACTTCTCTGGATGTTTCCCAGGCGAGTTATTGACAAGTAAATCCTAGACGCTCGATCTTGGTTATTTTCGCTTTCGCGGCTGGCAGTAAAAGAACCATGTTTCTGTGAATAACTCCTGAACCGTAAGTCCTAGACGCTCGCTCTTGGCTGCATTCGATTCAGCTCGTGGCAGCCAGTCTAAAAAACACTATCTTGGACTTCTCTGCATGTTTCCCAGGCGAGCAATTGGCAGCATGTTCAGAACCATGTTTCTGTGAATAACTCCTGAACCGTAAGTCCTAGACGCTCGCTCTTGGCTGCATTCGATTCAGCTCGTGGCAGCCAGTCTAAAAAACACTATCTTGGACTTCTCTGCATGTTTCCCAGGCGAGCAATTGGCAGCATGTTCAGAACCATGTTTCTGTGAATAACTCCTGAACCGTAAGTCCTAGACGCTCGCTCTTGGCTGCATTCGATTCAGCTCGTGGCAGCCAGTCTAAAAAACACTATCTTGGACTTCTCTGCATGTTTCCCAGGCGAGCAATTGGCAGCATGTTCAGAACCATGTTTCTGTGAATAACTCCTGAACCGTAAGTCCTAGACGCTCGCTCTTGGCTGCATTCGATTCAGCTCGTGGCAGCCAGTCTAAAAAACACTATCTTGGACTTCTCTGCATGTTCCTAAGGCAAATGTTTCTAAAGCTAATTCTTGAACCGTAAGTCCTAGACGCTCGATCTTGGCGGCATTCGTCTCAGCGCCAGGCAATTAGTATAGGAGCACTGTGTTTGACTTCTCTGGATGTTTCCCAGGCGAGTTATTGACAAGTAAATCCTAGACGCTCGATCTTGGTTATTTTCGCTTTCGCGGCTGGCAGTAAAAGAACCATGTTTCTGTGAATAACTCCTGAACCGTAAGTCCTAGACGCTCGCTCTTGGCTGCATTCGATTCAGCTCGTGGCAGCCAGTCTAAAAAACACTATCTTGGACTTCTCTGCATGTTTCCCAGGCGAGCAATTGGCAGCATGTTCAGAACCATGTTTCTGTGAATAACTCCTGAACCGTAAGTCCTAGACGCTCGCTCTTGGCTGCATTCGATTCAGCTCGTGGCAGCCAGTCTAAAAAACACTATCTTGGACTTCTCTGCATGTTCCTAAGGCAAATGTTTCTAAAGCTAATTCTTGAACCGTAAGTCCTAGACGCTCGATCTTGGCGGCATTCGTCTCAGCGCCAGGCAATTAGTATAGGAGCACTGTGTTTGACTTCTCTGGATGTTTCCCAGGCGAGTTATTGACAAGTAAATCCTAGACGCTCGATCTTGGTTATTTTCGCTTTCGCGGCTGGCAGTAAAAGAACCATGTTTCTGTGAATAACTCCTGAACCGTAAGTCCTAGACGCTCGCTCTTGGCTGCATTCGATTCAGCTCGTGGCAGCCAGTCTAAAAAACACTATCTTGGACTTCTCTGCTTGTTTCCCAGGCGAGCAATTGGCAGCATGTTCAGAACCATGTTTCTGTGAATAACTCCTGAACCGTAAGTCCTAGACGCTCGCTCTTGGCTGCATTCGATTCAGCTCGTGGCAGCCAGTCTAAAAAACACTATCTTGGACTTCTCTGCATGTTTCCCAGGCGAGCAATTGGCAGCATGTTCAGAACCATGTTTCTGTGAATAACTCCTGAACCGTAAGTCCTAGACGCTCGCTCTTGGCTGCATTCGATTCAGCTCGTGGCAGCCAGTCTAAAAAACACTATCTTGGACTTCTCTGCATGTTTCCCAGGCGAGCAATTGGCAGCATGTTCAGAACCATGTTTCTGTGAATAACTCCTGAACCGTAAGTCCTAGACGCTCGCTCTTGGCTGCATTCGATTCAGCTCGTGGCAGCCAGTCTAAAAAACACTATCTTGGACTTCTCTGCATGTTCCTAAGGCAAATGTTTCTAAAGCTAATTCTTGAACCGTAAGTCCTAGACGCTCGATCTTGGCGGCATTCGTCTCAGCGCCACGCAATTAGTATAGGAGCACTGTGTTTGACTTCTCTGGATGTTTCCCAGGCGAGTTATTGACAAGTAAATCCTAGACGCTCGATCTTGGTTATTTTCGCTTTCGCGGCTGGCAGTAAAAGAACCATGTTTCTGTGAATAACTCCTGAACCGTAAGTCCTAGACGCTCGCTCTTGGCTGCATTCGATTCAGCTCGTGGCAGCCAGTCTAAAAAACACTATCTTGGACTTCTCTGCATGTTTCCCAGGCGAGCAATTGGCAGCATGTTCAGAACCATGTTTCTGTGAATAACTCCTGAACCGTAAGTCCTAGACGCTCGCTCTTGGCTGCATTCGATTCAGCTCGTGGCAGCCAGTCTAAAAAACACTATCTTGGACTTCTCTGCATGTTTCCCAGGCGAGCAATTGGCAGCATGTTCAGAACCATGTTTCTGTGAATAACTCCTGAACCGTAAGTCCTAGACGCTCGCTCTTGGCTGCATTCGATTCAGCTCGTGGCAGCCAGTCTAAAAAACACTATCTTGGACTTCTCTGCATGTTCCTAAGGCAAATGTTTCTAAAGCTAATTCTTGAACCGTAAGTCCTAGACGCTCGATCTTGGCGGCATTCGTCTCAGCGCCACGCAATTAGTATAGGAGCACTGTGTTTGACTTCTCTGGATGTTTCCCAGGCGAGTTATTGACAAGTAAATCCTAGACGCTCGATCTTGGTTATTTTCGCTTTCGCGGCTGGCAGTAAAAGAACCATGTTTCTGTGAATAACTCCTGAACCGTAAGTCCTAGACGCTCGCTCTTGGCTGCATTCGATTCAGCTCGTGGCAGCCAGTCTAAAAAACACTATCTTGGACTTCTCTGCTTGTTTCCCAGGCGAGCAATTGGCAGCATTTTCAGAACCATGTTTCTGTGAATAACTCCAGAACCGTAAGTCCTAGACGCTCGCTCTTGGCTGCATTCGATTCAGCTCGTGGCAGCCAGTCTAAAAAACACTATCTTGGACTTCTCTGCATGTTTCCCAGGCGAGCAATTGTCAGCATGTTCAGAACCATGTTTCTGTGAATAACTCCTGAACCGTAAGTCCTAGACGCTCGCTCTTGGCTGCATTCGATTCAGCTCGTGGCAGCCAGTCTAAAAAACACTATCTTGGACTTCTCTGCATGTTTCCCAGGCGAGCAATTGGCAGCATGTTCAGAACCATGTTTCTGTGAATAACTCCTGAACCGTAAGTCCTAGACGCTCGCTCTTGGCTGCATTCGATTCAGCTCGTGGCAGCCAGTCTAAAAAACACTATCTTGGACTTCTCTGCATGTTTCCCAGGCGAGAAATTGGCAGCATGTTCAGAACCATGTTTCTGTGAATAACTCCTGAACCGTAAGTCCTAGACGCTCGCTCTTGGCTGCATTCGATTCAGCTCGTGGCAGCCAGTCTAAAAAACACTATCTTGGACTTCTCTGCATGTTTCCCAGGCGAGCAATTGTCAGCATGTTCAGAACCATGTTTCTGTGAATAACTCCTGAACCGTAAGTCCTAGACGCTCGCTCTTGGCTGCATTCGATTCAGCTCGTGGCAGCCAGTCTAAAAAACACTATCTTGGACTTCTCTGCATGTTTCCCAGGCGAGCAATTGGCAGCATGTTCAGAACCATGTTTCTGTGAATAACTCCTGAACCGTAAGTCCTAGACGCTCGCTCTTGGCTGCATTCGATTCAGCTCGTGGCAGCCAGTCTAAAAAACACTATCTTGGACTTCTCTGCATGTTCCTAAGGCAAATGTTTCTAAAGCTAATTCTTGAACCGTAAGTCCTAGACGCTCGATCTTGGCGGCATTCGTCTCAGCGCCAGGCAATTAGTATAGGAGCACTGTGTTTGACTTCTCTGGATGTTTCCCAGGCGAGTTATTGACAAGTAAATCCTAGACGCTCGATCTTGGTTATTTTCGCTTTCGCGGCTGGCAGTAAAAGAACCATGTTTCTGTGAATAACTCCTGAACCGTAAGTCCTAGACGCTCGCTCTTGGCTGCATTCGATTCAGCTCGTGGCAGCCAGTCTAAAAAACACTATCTTGGACTTCTCTGCATGTTTCCCAGGCGAGCAATTGGCAGCATGTTCAGAACCATGTTTCTGTGAATAACTCCTGAACCGTAAGTCCTAGACGCTCGCTCTTGGCTGCATTCGATTCAGCTCGTGGCAGCCAGTCTAAAAAACACTATCTTGGACTTCTCTGCATGTTCCTAAGGCAAATGTTTCTAAAGCTAATTCTTGAACCGTAAGTCCTAGACGCTCGATCTTGGCGGCATTCGTCTCAGCGCCAGGCAATTAGTATAGGAGCACTGTGTTTGACTTCTCTGGATGTTTCCCAGGCGAGTTATTGACAAGTAAATCCTAGACGCTCGATCTTGGTTATTTTCGCTTTCGCGGCTGGCAGTAAAAGAACCATGTTTCTGTGAATAACTCCTGAACCGTAAGTCCTAGACGCTCGCTCTTGGCTGCATTCGATTCAGCTCGTGGCAGCCAGTCTAAAAAACACTATCTTGGACTTCTCTGCTTGTTTCCCAGGCGAGCAATTGGCAGCATGTTCAGAACCATGTTTCTGTGAATAACTCCTGAACCGTAAGTCCTAGACGCTCGCTCTTGGCTGCATTCGATTCAGCTCGTGGCAGCCAGTCTAAAAAACACTATCTTGGACTTCTCTGCATGTTTCCCAGGCGAGCAATTGGCAGCATGTTCAGAACCATGTTTCTGTGAATAACTCCTGAACCGTAAGTCCTAGACGCTCGCTCTTGGCTGCATTCGATTCAGCTCGTGGCAGCCAGTCTAAAAAACACTATCTTGGACTTCTCTGCATGTTTCCCAGGCGAGCAATTGGCAGCATGTTCAGAACCATGTTTCTGTGAATAACTCCTGAACCGTAAGTCCTAGACGCTCGCTCTTGGCTGCATTCGATTCAGCTCGTGGCAGCCAGTCTAAAAAACACTATCTTGGACTTCTCTGCATGTTCCTAAGGCAAATGTTTCTAAAGCTAATTCTTGAACCGTAAGTCCTAGACGCTCGATCTTGGCGGCATTCGTCTCAGCGCCACGCAATTAGTATAGGAGCACTGTGTTTGACTTCTCTGGATGTTTCCCAGGCGAGTTATTGACAAGTAAATCCTAGACGCTCGATCTTGGTTATTTTCGCTTTCGCGGCTGGCAGTAAAAGAACCATGTTTCTGTGAATAACTCCTGAACCGTAAGTCCTAGACGCTCGCTCTTGGCTGCATTCGATTCAGCTCGTGGCAGCCAGTCTAAAAAACACTATCTTGGACTTCTCTGCATGTTTCCCAGGCGAGCAATTGGCAGCATGTTCAGAACCATGTTTCTGTGAATAACTCCTGAACCGTAAGTCCTAGACGCTCGCTCTTGGCTGCATTCGATTCAGCTCGTGGCAGCCAGTCTAAAAAACACTATCTTGGACTTCTCTGCATGTTTCCCAGGCGAGCAATTGGCAGCATGTTCAGAACCATGTTTCTGTGAATAACTCCTGAACCGTAAGTCCTAGACGCTCGCTCTTGGCTGCATTCGATTCAGCTCGTGGCAGCCAGTCTAAAAAACACTATCTTGGACTTCTCTGCATGTTCCTAAGGCAAATGTTTCTAAAGCTAATTCTTGAACCGTAAGTCCTAGACGCTCGATCTTGGCGGCATTCGTCTCAGCGCCACGCAATTAGTATAGGAGCACTGTGTTTGACTTCTCTGGATGTTTCCCAGGCGAGTTATTGACAAGTAAATCCTAGACGCTCGATCTTGGTTATTTTCGCTTTCGCGGCTGGCAGTAAAAGAACCATGTTTCTGTGAATAACTCCTGAACCGTAAGTCCTAGACGCTCGCTCTTGGCTGCATTCGATTCAGCTCGTGGCAGCCAGTCTAAAAAACACTATCTTGGACTTCTCTGCTTGTTTCCCAGGCGAGCAATTGGCAGCATTTTCAGAACCATGTTTCTGTGAATAACTCCAGAACCGTAAGTCCTAGACGCTCGCTCTTGGCTGCATTCGATTCAGCTCGTGGCAGCCAGTCTAAAAAACACTATCTTGGACTTCTCTGCATGTTTCCCAGGCGAGCAATTGGCAGCATGTTCAGAACCATGTTTCTGTGAATAACTCCTGAACCGTAAGTCCTAGACGCTCGCTCTTGGCTGCATTCGATTCAGCTCGTGGCAGCCAGTCTAAAAAACACTATCTTGGACTTCTCTGCATGTTCCTAAGGCAAATGTTTCTAAAGCTAATTCTTGAACCGTAAGTCCTAGACGCTCGATCTTGGCGGCATTCGTCTCAGCGCCACGCAATTAGTATAGGAGCACTGTGTTTGACTTCTCTGGATGTTTCCCAGGCGAGTTATTGACAAGTAAATCCTAGACGCTCGATCTTGGTTATTTTCGCTTTCGCGGCTGGCAGTAAAAGAACCATGTTTCTGTGAATAACTCCTGAACCGTAAGTCCTAGACGCTCGCTCTTGGCTGCATTCGATTCAGCTCGTGGCAGCCAGTCTAAAAAACACTATCTTGGACTTCTCTGCTTGTTTCCCAGGCGAGCAATTGGCAGCATTTTCAGAACCATGTTTCTGTGAATAACTCCAGAACCGTAAGTCCTAGACGCTCGCTCTTGGCTGCATTCGATTCAGCTCGTGGCAGCCAGTCTAAAAAACACTATCTTGGACTTCTCTGCATGTTTCCCAGGCGAGCAATTGTCAGCATGTTCAGAACCATGTTTCTGTGAATAACTCCTGAACCGTAAGTCCTAGACGCTCGCTCTTGGCTGCATTCGATTCAGCTCGTGGCAGCCAGTCTAAAAAACACTATCTTGGACTTCTCTGCATGTTTCCCAGGCGAGCAATTGGCAGCATGTTCAGAACCATGTTTCTGTGAATAACTCCTGAACCGTAAGTCC
The DNA here is from genome assembly GCF_050947455.1 of Rhinoderma darwinii. Taxonomy (NCBI): domain Eukaryota; kingdom Metazoa; phylum Chordata; class Amphibia; order Anura; family Rhinodermatidae; genus Rhinoderma; species Rhinoderma darwinii. The sequence goes on along the minus strand of NW_027464218.1, from coordinate 135,511 downwards.
TAGACGCTCGCTCTTGGCTGCATTCGATTCAGCTCGTGGCAGCCAGTCTAAAAAACACTATCTTGGACTTCTCTGCATGTTTCCCAGGCGAGAAATTGGCAGCATGTTCAGAACCATGTTTCTGTGAATAACTCCTGAACCGTAAGTCCTAGACGCTCGCTCTTGGCTGCATTCGATTCAGCTCGTGGCAGCCAGTCTAAAAAACACTATCTTGGACTTCTCTGCATGTTTCCCAGGCGAGCAATTGGCAGCATGTTCAGAACCATGTTTCTGTGAATAACTCCTGAACCGTAAGTCCTAGACGCTCGCTCTTGGCTGCATTCGATTCAGCTCGTGGCAGCCAGTCTAAAAAACACTATCTTGGACTTCTCTGCATGTTTCCCAGGCGAGAAATTGGCAGCATGTTCAAAACCATGTTTCTGTGAATAACTCCTGAACCGTAAGTCCTAGACGCTCGATCTTGGCGGCATTCGTCTCAGCGCCTGGCAATTAGTATAGGAGCACTGTGTTTGACTTCTCTGGATGTTTCCCAGGCGAGTTATTGACAAGTAAATCCTAGACGCTCGATCTTGGTTATTTTCGCTTTCGCGGCTGGCAGTAAAAGAACCATGTTTCTGTGAATAACTCCTGAACCGTAAGTCCTAGACGCTCGCTCTTGGCTGCATTCGATTCAGCTCGTGGCAGCCAGTCTAAAAAACACTATCTTGGACTTCTCTGCATGTTTCCCAGGCGAGAAATTGGCAGCATGTTCAGAACCATGTTTCTGTGAATAACTCCTGAACCGTAAGTCCTAGACGCTCGATCTTGGCGGCATTCGTCTCAGCGCCTGGCAATTAGTATAGGAGCACTGTGTTTGACTTCTCTGGATGTTTCCCAGGCGAGTTATTGACAAGTAAATCCTAGACGCTCGATCTTGGTTATTTTCGCTTTCGCGGCTGGCAGTAAAAGAACCATGTTTCTGTGAATAACTCCTGAACCGTAAGTCCTAGACGCTCGCTCTTGGCTGCATTCGATTCAGCTCGTGGCAGCCAGTCTAAAAAACACTATCTTGGACTTCTCTGCATGTTTCCCAGGCGAGCAATTGGCAGCATGTTCAGAACCATGTTTCTGTGAATAACTCCTGAACCGTAAGTCCTAGACGCTCGCTCTTGGCTGCATTCGATTCAGCTCGTGGCAGCCAGTCTAAAAAACACTATCTTGGACTTCTCTGCATGTTTCCCAGACGAGCAATTGGCAGCATGTTCAGAACCATGTTTCTGTGAATAACTCCTGAACCGTAAGTCCTAGACGCTCGCTCTTGGCTGCATTCGATTCAGCTCGTGGCAGCCAGTCTAAAAAACACTATCTTGGACTTCTCTGCTTGTTTCCCAGGCGAGCAATTGGCAGCATGTTCAGAACCATGTTTCTGTGAATAACTCCTGAACCGTAAGTCCTAGACGCTCGCTCTTGGCTGCATTCGATTCAGCTCGTGGCAGCCAGTCTAAAAAACACTATCTTGGACTTCTCTGCATGTTCCTAAGGCAAATGTTTCTAAAGCTAATTCTTGAACCGTAAGTCCTAGACGCTCGATCTTGGCGGCATTCGTCTCAGCGCCACGCAATTAGTATAGGAGCACTGTGTTTGACTTCTCTGGATGTTTCCCAGGCGAGTTATTGACAAGTAAATCCTAGACGCTCGATCTTGGTTATTTTCGCTTTCGCGGCTGGCAGTAAAAGAACCATGTTTCTGTGAATAACTCCTGAACCGTAAGTCCTAGACGCTCGCTCTTGGCTGCATTCGATTCAGCTCGTGGCAGCCAGTCTAAAAAACACTATCTTGGACTTCTCTGCATGTTTCCCAGGCGAGCAATTGGCAGCATGTTCAGAACCATGTTTCTGTGAATAACTCCTGAACCGTAAGTCCTAGACGCTCGCTCTTGGCTGCATTCGATTCAGCTCGTGGCAGCCAGTCTAAAAAACACTATCTTGGACTTCTCTGCATGTTTCCCAGGCGAGCAATTGGCAGCATGTTCAGAACCATGTTTCTGTGAATAACTCCTGAACCGTAAGTCCTAGACGCTCGCTCTTGGCTGCATTCGATTCAGCTCGTGGCAGCCAGTCTAAAAAACACTATCTTGGACTTCTCTGCATGTTCCTAAGGCAAATGTTTCTAAAGCTAATTCTTGAACCGTAAGTCCTAGACGCTCGATCTTGGCGGCATTCGTCTCAGCGCCACGCAATTAGTATAGGAGCACTGTGTTTGACTTCTCTGGATGTTTCCCAGGCGAGTTATTGACAAGTAAATCCTAGACGCTCGATCTTGGTTATTTTCGCTTTCGCGGCTGGCAGTAAAAGAACCATGTTTCTGTGAATAACTCCTGAACCGTAAGTCCTAGACGCTCGCTCTTGGCTGCATTCGATTCAGCTCGTGGCAGCCAGTCTAAAAAACACTATCTTGGACTTCTCTGCTTGTTTCCCAGGCGAGCAATTGGCAGCATTTTCAGAACCATGTTTCTGTGAATAACTCCTGAACCGTAAGTCCTAGACGCTCGCTCTTGGCTGCATTCGATTCAGCTCGTGGCAGCCAGTCTAAAAAACACTATCTTGGACTTCTCTGCATGTTTCCCAGGCGAGCAATTGTCAGCATGTTCAGAACCATGTTTCTGTGAATAACTCCTGAACCGTAAGTCCTAGACGCTCGCTCTTGGCTGCATTCGATTCAGCTCGTGGCAGCCAGTCTAAAAAACACTATCTTGGACTTCTCTGCATGTTTCCCAGGCGAGCAATTGGCAGCATGTTCAGAACCATGTTTCTGTGAATAACTCCTGAACCGTAAGTCCTAGACGCTCGCTCTTGGCTGCATTCGATTCAGCTCGTGGCAGCCAGTCTAAAAAACACTATCTTGGACTTCTCTGCATGTTTCCCAGGCGAGAAATTGGCAGCATGTTCAGAACCATGTTTCTGTGAATAACTCCTGAACCGTAAGTCCTAGACGCTCGCTCTTGGCTGCATTCGATTCAGCTCGTGGCAGCCAGTCTAAAAAACACTATCTTGGACTTCTCTGCATGTTTCCCAGGCGAGCAATTGGCAGCATGTTCAGAACCATGTTTCTGTGAATAACTCCTGAACCGTAAGTCCTAGACGCTCGCTCTTGGCTGCATTCGATTCAGCTCGTGGCAGCCAGTCTAAAAAACACTATCTTGGACTTCTCTGCATGTTTCCCAGGCGAGAAATTGGCAGCATGTTCAAAACCATGTTTCTGTGAATAACTCCTGAACCGTAAGTCCTAGACGCTCGATCTTGGCGGCATTCGTCTCAGCGCCTGGCAATTAGTATAGGAGCACTGTGTTTGACTTCTCTGGATGTTTCCCAGGCGAGTTATTGACAAGTAAATCCTAGACGCTCGATCTTGGTTATTTTCGCTTTCGCGGCTGGCAGTAAAAGAACCATGTTTCTGTGAATAACTCCTGAACCGTAAGTCCTAGACGCTCGCTCTTGGCTGCATTCGATTCAGCTCGTGGCAGCCAGTCTAAAAAACACTATCTTGGACTTCTCTGCATGTTTCCCAGGCGAGAAATTGGCAGCATGTTCAGAACCATGTTTCTGTGAATAACTCCTGAACCGTAAGTCCTAGACGCTCGATCTTGGCGGCATTCGTCTCAGCGCCTGGCAATTAGTATAGGAGCACTGTGTTTGACTTCTCTGGATGTTTCCCAGGCGAGTTATTGACAAGTAAATCCTAGACGCTCGATCTTGGTTATTTTCGCTTTCGCGGCTGGCAGTAAAAGAACCATGTTTCTGTGAATAACTCCTGAACCGTAAGTCCTAGACGCTCGCTCTTGGCTGCATTCGATTCAGCTCGTGGCAGCCAGTCTAAAAAACACTATCTTGGACTTCTCTGCATGTTTCCCAGGCGAGCAATTGGCAGCATGTTCAGAACCATGTTTCTGTGAATAACTCCTGAACCGTAAGTCCTAGACGCTCGCTCTTGGCTGCATTCGATTCAGCTCGTGGCAGCCAGTCTAAAAAACACTATCTTGGACTTCTCTGCATGTTTCCCAGACGAGCAATTGGCAGCATGTTCAGAACCATGTTTCTGTGAATAACTCCTGAACCGTAAGTCCTAGACGCTCGCTCTTGGCTGCATTCGATTCAGCTCGTGGCAGCCAGTCTAAAAAACACTATCTTGGACTTCTCTGCATGTTTCCCAGGCGAGAAATTGGCAGCATGTTCAGAACCATGTTTCTGTGAATAACTCCTGAACCGTAAGTCCTAGACGCTCGATCTTGGCGGCATTCGTCTCAGCGCCTGGCAATTAGTATAGGAGCACTGTGTTTGACTTCTCTGGATGTTTCCCAGGCGAGTTATTGACAAGTAAATCCTAGACGCTCGATCTTGGTTATTTTCGCTTTCGCGGCTGGCAGTAAAAGAACCATGTTTCTGTGAATAACTCCTGAACCGTAAGTCCTAGACGCTCGCTCTTGGCTGCATTCGATTCAGCTCGTGGCAGCCAGTCTAAAAAACACTATCTTGGACTTCTCTGCATGTTTCCCAGGCGAGCAATTGGCAGCATGTTCAGAACCATGTTTCTGTGAATAACTCCTGAACCGTAAGTCCTAGACGCTCGCTCTTGGCTGCATTCGATTCAGCTCGTGGCAGCCAGTCTAAAAAACACTATCTTGGACTTCTCTGCATGTTTCCCAGACGAGCAATTGGCAGCATGTTCAGAACCATGTTTCTGTGAATAACTCCTGAACCGTAAGTCCTAGACGCTCGCTCTTGGCTGCATTCGATTCAGCTCGTGGCAGCCAGTCTAAAAAACACTATCTTGGACTTCTCTGCTTGTTTCCCAGGCGAGCAATTGGCAGCATGTTCAGAACCATGTTTCTGTGAATAACTCCTGAACCGTAAGTCCTAGACGCTCGCTCTTGGCTGCATTCGATTCAGCTCGTGGCAGCCAGTCTAAAAAACACTATCTTGGACTTCTCTGCATGTTCCTAAGGCAAATGTTTCTAAAGCTAATTCTTGAACCGTAAGTCCTAGACGCTCAAACTTGGCGGCATTCGTCTCAGCGCCACGCAATTAGTATAGGAGCACTGTGTTTGACTTCTCTGGATGTTTCCCAGGCGAGTTATTGACAAGTAAATCCTAGACGCTCGATCTTGGTTATTTTCGCTTTCGCGGCTGGCAGTAAAAGAACCATGTTTCTGTGAATAACTCCTGAACCGTAAGTCCTAGACGCTCGCTCTTGGCTGCATTCGATTCAGCTCGTGGCAGCCAGTCTAAAAAACACTATCTTGGACTTCTCTGCATGTTTCCCAGGCGAGCAATTGGCAGCATGTTCAGAACCATGTTTCTGTGAATAACTCCTGAACCGTAAGTCCTAGACGCTCGCTCTTGGCTGCATTCGATTCAGCTCGTGGCAGCCAGTCTAAAAAACACTATCTTGGACTTCTCTGCATGTTTCCCAGGCGAGCAATTGGCAGCATGTTCAGAACCATGTTTCTGTGAATAACTCCTGAACCGTAAGTCCTAGACGCTCGCTCTTGGCTGCATTCGATTCAGCTCGTGGCAGCCAGTCTAAAAAACACTATCTTGGACTTCTCTGCATGTTTCCCAGGCGAGCAATTGGCAGCATGTTCAGAACCATGTTTCTGTGAATAACTCCTGAACCGTAAGTCCTAGACGCTCGCTCTTGGCTGCATTCGATTCAGCTCGTGGCAGCCAGTCTAAAAAACACTATCTTGGACTTCTCTGCATGTTTCCCAGGCGAGCAATTGGCAGCATGTTCAGAACCATGTTTCTGTGAATAACTCCTGAACCGTAAGTCCTAGACGCTCGCTCTTGGCTGCATTCGATTCAGCTCGTGGCAGCCAGTCTAAAAAACACTATCTTGGACTTCTCTGCATGTTCCTAAGGCAAATGTTTCTAAAGCTAATTCTTGAACCGTAAGTCCTAGACGCTCGATCTTGGCGGCATTCGTCTCAGCGCCACGCAATTAGTATAGGAGCACTGTGTTTGACTTCTCTGGATGTTTCCCAGGCGAGTTATTGACAAGTAAATCCTAGACGCTCGATCTTGGTTATTTTCGCTTTCGCGGCTGGCAGTAAAAGAACCATGTTTCTGTGAATAACTCCTGAACCGTAAGTCCTAGACGCTCGCTCTTGGCTGCATTCGATTCAGCTCGTGGCAGCCAGTCTAAAAAACACTATCTTGGACTTCTCTGCTTGTTTCCCAGGCGAGCAATTGGCAGCATTTTCAGAACCATGTTTCTGTGAATAACTCCTGAACCGTAAGTCCTAGACGCTCGCTCTTGGCTGCATTCGATTCAGCTCGTGGCAGCCAGTCTAAAAAACACTATCTTGGACTTCTCTGCATGTTTCCCAGGCGAGCAATTGTCAGCATGTTCAGAACCATGTTTCTGTGAATAACTCCTGAACCGTAAGTCCTAGACGCTCGCTCTTGGCTGCATTCGATTCAGCTCGTGGCAGCCAGTCTAAAAAACACTATCTTGGACTTCTCTGCATGTTTCCCAGGCGAGCAATTGGCAGCATGTTCAGAACCATGTTTCTGTGAATAACTCCTGAACCGTAAGTCCTAGACGCTCGCTCTTGGCTGCATTCGATTCAGCTCGTGGCAGCCAGTCTAAAAAACACTATCTTGGACTTCTCTGCATGTTTCCCAGGCGAGAAATTGGCAGCATGTTCAGAACCATGTTTCTGTGAATAACTCCTGAACCGTAAGTCCTAGACGCTCGCTCTTGGCTGCATTCGATTCAGCTCGTGGCAGCCAGTCTAAAAAACACCATCTTGGACTTCTCTGCATGTTTCCCAGGCGAGCAATTGGCAGCATGTTCAGAACCATGTTTCTGTGAATAACTCCTGAACCGTAAGTCCTAGACGCTCGCTCTTGGCTGCATTCGATTCAGCTCGTGGCAGCCAGTCTAAAAAACACTATCTTGGACTTCTCTGCATGTTTCCCAGGCGAGAAATTGGCAGCATGTTCAAAACCATGTTTCTGTGAATAACTCCTGAACCGTAAGTCCTAGACGCTCGATCTTGGCGGCATTCGTCTCAGCGCCTGGCAATTAGTATAGGAGCACTGTGTTTGACTTCTCTGGATGTTTCCCAGGCGAGTTATTGACAAGTAAATCCTAGACGCTCGATCTTGGTTATTTTCGCTTTCGCGGCTGGCAGTAAAAGAACCATGTTTCTGTGAATAACTCCTGAACCGTAAGTCCTAGACGCTCGCTCTTGGCTGCATTCGATTCAGCTCGTGGCAGCCAGTCTAAAAAACACTATCTTGGACTTCTCTGCATGTTTCCCAGGCGAGAAATTGGCAGCATGTTCAGAACCATGTTTCTGTGAATAACTCCTGAACCGTAAGTCCTAGACGCTCGATCTTGGCGGCATTCGTCTCAGCGCCTGGCAATTAGTATAGGAGCACTGTGTTTGACTTCTCTGGATGTTTCCCAGGCGAGTTATTGACAAGTAAATCCTAGACGCTCGATCTTGGTTATTTTCGCTTTCGCGGCTGGCAGTAAAAGAACCATGTTTCTGTGAATAACTCCTGAACCGTAAGTCCTAGACGCTCGCTCTTGGCTGCATTCGATTCAGCTCGTGGCAGCCAGTCTAAAAAACACTATCTTGGACTTCTCTGCATGTTTCCCAGGCGAGCAATTGGCAGCATGTTCAGAACCATGTTTCTGTGAATAACTCCTGAACCGTAAGTCCTAGACGCTCGCTCTTGGCTGCATTCGATTCAGCTCGTGGCAGCCAGTCTAAAAAACACTATCTTGGACTTCTCTGCATGTTTCCCAGGCGAGCAATTGGCAGCATGTTCAGAACCATGTTTCTGTGAATAACTCCTGAACCGTAAGTCCTAGACGCTCGCTCTTGGCTGCATTCGATTCAGCTCGTGGCAGCCAGTCTAAAAAACACTATCTTGGACTTCTCTGCATGTTCCTAAGGCAAATGTTTCTAAAGCTAATTCTTGAACCGTAAGTCCTAGACGCTCGATCTTGGCGGCATTCGTCTCAGCGCCACGCAATTAGTATAGGAGCACTGTGTTTGACTTCTCTGGATGTTTCCCAGGCGAGTTATTGACAAGTAAATCCTAGACGCTCGATCTTGGTTATTTTCGCTTTCGCGGCTGGCAGTAAAAGAACCATGTTTCTGTGAATAACTCCTGAACCGTAAGTCCTAGACGCTCGCTCTTGGCTGCATTCGATTCAGCTCGTGGCAGCCAGTCTAAAAAACACTATCTTGGACTTCTCTGCTTGTTTCCCAGGCGAGCAATTGGCAGCATTTTCAGAACCATGTTTCTGTGAATAACTCCTGAACCGTAAGTCCTAGACGCTCGCTCTTGGCTGCATTCGATTCAGCTCGTGGCAGCCAGTCTAAAAAACACTATCTTGGACTTCTCTGCATGTTTCCCAGGCGAGCAATTGTCAGCATGTTCAGAACCATGTTTCTGTGAATAACTCCTGAACCGTAAGTCCTAGACGCTCGCTCTTGGCTGCATTCGATTCAGCTCGTGGCAGCCAGTCTAAAAAACACTATCTTGGACTTCTCTGCATGTTTCCCAGGCGAGCAATTGGCAGCATGTTCAGAACCATGTTTCTGTGAATAACTCCTGAACCGTAAGTCCTAGACGCTCGCTCTTGGCTGCATTCGATTCAGCTCGTGGCAGCCAGTCTAAAAAACACTATCTTGGACTTCTCTGCATGTTTCCCAGGCGAGAAATTGGCAGCATGTTCAGAACCATGTTTCTGTGAATAACTCCTGAACCGTAAGTCCTAGACGCTCGCTCTTGGCTGCATTCGATTCAGCTCGTGGCAGCCAGTCTAAAAAACACTATCTTGGACTTCTCTGCATGTTTCCCAGGCGAGCAATTGGCAGCATGTTCAGAACCATGTTTCTGTGAATAACTCCTGAACCGTAAGTCCTAGACGCTCGCTCTTGGCTGCATTCGATTCAGCTCGTGGCAGCCAGTCTAAAAAACACTATCTTGGACTTCTCTGCATGTTTCCCAGGCGAGAAATTGGCAGCATGTTCAAAACCATGTTTCTGTGAATAACTCCTGAACCGTAAGTCCTAGACGCTCGATCTTGGCGGCATTCGTCTCAGCGCCTGGCAATTAGTATAGGAGCACTGTGTTTGACTTCTCTGGATGTTTCCCAGGCGAGTTATTGACAAGTAAATCCTAGACGCTCGATCTTGGTTATTTTCGCTTTCGCGGCTGGCAGTAAAAGAACCATGTTTCTGTGAATAACTCCTGAACCGTAAGTCCTAGACGCTCGCTCTTGGCTGCATTCGATTCAGCTCGTGGCAGCCAGTCTAAAAAACACTATCTTGGACTTCTCTGCATGTTTCCCAGGCGAGAAATTGGCAGCATGTTCAGAACCATGTTTCTGTGAATAACTCCTGAACCGTAAGTCCTAGACGCTCGATCTTGGCGGCATTCGTCTCAGCGCCTGGCAATTAGTATAGGAGCACTGTGTTTGACTTCTCTGGATGTTTCCCAGGCGAGTTATTGACAAGTAAATCCTAGACGCTCGATCTTGGTTATTTTCGCTTTCGCGGCTGGCAGTAAAAGAACCATGTTTCTGTGAATAACTCCTGAACCGTAAGTCCTAGACGCTCGCTCTTGGCTGCATTCGATTCAGCTCGTGGCAGCCAGTCTAAAAAACACTATCTTGGACTTCTCTGCATGTTTCCCAGGCGAGCAATTGGCAGCATGTTCAGAACCATGTTTCTGTGAATAACTCCTGAACCGTAAGTCCTAGACGCTCGCTCTTGGCTGCATTCGATTCAGCTCGTGGCAGCCAGTCTAAAAAACACTATCTTGGACTTCTCTGCATGTTTCCCAGACGAGCAATTGGCAGCATGTTCAGAACCATGTTTCTGTGAATAACTCCTGAACCGTAAGTCCTAGACGCTCGCTCTTGGCTGCATTCGATTCAGCTCGTGGCAGCCAGTCTAAAAAACACTATCTTGGACTTCTCTGCATGTTTCCCAGGCGAGAAATTGGCAGCATGTTCAGAACCATGTTTCTGTGAATAACTCCTGAACCGTAAGTCCTAGACGCTCGATCTTGGCGGCATTCGTCTCAGCGCCTGGCAATTAGTATAGGAGCACTGTGTTTGACTTCTCTGGATGTTTCCCAGGCGAGTTATTGACAAGTAAATCCTAGACGCTCGATCTTGGTTATTTTCGCTTTCGCGGCTGGCAGTAAAAGAACCATGTTTCTGTGAATAACTCCTGAACCGTAAGTCCTAGACGCTCGCTCTTGGCTGCATTCGATTCAGCTCGTGGCAGCCAGTCTAAAAAACACTATCTTGGACTTCTCTGCATGTTTCCCAGGCGAGAAATTGGCAGCATGTTCAGAACCATGTTTCTGTGAATAACTCCTGAACCGTAAGTCCTAGACGCTCGATCTTGGCGGCATTCGTCTCAGCGCCTGGCAATTAGTATAGGAGCACTGTGTTTGACTTCTCTGGATGTTTCCCAGGCGAGTTATTGACAAGTAAATCCTAGACGCTCGATCTTGGTTATTTTCGCTTTCGCGGCTGGCAGTAAAAGAACCATGTTTCTGTGAATAACTCCTGAACCGTAAGTCCTAGACGCTCGCTCTTGGCTGCATTCGATTCAGCTCGTGGCAGCCAGTCTAAAAAACACTATCTTGGACTTCTCTGCATGTTTCCCAGGCGAGCAATTGGCAGCATGTTCAGAACCATGTTTCTGTGAATAACTCCTGAACCGTAAGTCCTAGACGCTCGCTCTTGGCTGCATTCGATTCAGCTCGTGGCAGCCAGTCTAAAAAACACTATCTTGGACTTCTCTGCATGTTTCCCAGGCGAGCAATTGGCAGCATGTTCAGAACCATGTTTCTGTGAATAACTCCTGAACCGTAAGTCCTAGACGCTCGCTCTTGGCTGCATTCGATTCAGCTCGTGGCAGCCAGTCTAAAAAACACTATCTTGGACTTCTCTGCATGTTTCCCAGGCGAGCAATTGGCAGCATGTTCAGAACCATGTTTCTGTGAATAACTCCTGAACCGTAAGTCCTAGACGCTCGCTCTTGGCTGCATTCGATTCAGCTCGTGGCAGCCAGTCTAAAAAACACTATCTTGGACTTCTCTGCATGTTCCTAAGGCAAATGTTTCTAAAGCTAATTCTTGAACCGTAAGTCCTAGACGCTCGATCTTGGCGGCATTCGTCTCAGCGCCAGGCAATTAGTATAGGAGCACTGTGTTTGACTTCTCTGGATGTTTCCCAGGCGAGTTATTGACAAGTAAATCCTAGACGCTCGATCTTGGTTATTTTCGCTTTCGCGGCTGGCAGTAAAAGAACCATGTTTCTGTGAATAACTCCTGAACCGTAAGTCCTAGACGCTCGCTCTTGGCTGCATTCGATTCAGCTCGTGGCAGCCAGTCTAAAAAACACTATCTTGGACTTCTCTGCATGTTTCCCAGGCGAGCAATTGGCAGCATGTTCAGAACCATGTTTCTGTGAATAACTCCTGAACCGTAAGTCCTAGACGCTCGCTCTTGGCTGCATTCGATTCAGCTCGTGGCAGCCAGTCTAAAAAACACTATCTTGGACTTCTCTGCATGTTCCTAAGGCAAATGTTTCTAAAGCTAATTCTTGAACCGTAAGTCCTAGACGCTCGATCTTGGCGGCATTCGTCTCAGCGCCAGGCAATTAGTATAGGAGCACTGTGTTTGACTTCTCTGGATGTTTCCCAGGCGAGTTATTGACAAGTAAATCCTAGACGCTCGATCTTGGTTATTTTCGCTTTCGCGGCTGGCAGTAAAAGAACCATGTTTCTGTGAATAACTCCTGAACCGTAAGTCCTAGACGCTCGCTCTTGGCTGCATTCGATTCAGCTCGTGGCAGCCAGTCTAAAAAACACTATCTTGGACTTCTCTGCTTGTTTCCCAGGCGAGCAATTGGCAGCATGTTCAGAACCATGTTTCTGTGAATAACTCCTGAACCGTAAGTCCTAGACGCTCGCTCTTGGCTGCATTCGATTCAGCTCGTGGCAGCCAGTCTAAAAAACACTATCTTGGACTTCTCTGCATGTTTCCCAGGCGAGCAATTGGCAGCATGTTCAGAACCATGTTTCTGTGAATAACTCCTGAACCGTAAGTCCTAGACGCTCGCTCTTGGCTGCATTCGATTCAGCTCGTGGCAGCCAGTCTAAAAAACACTATCTTGGACTTCTCTGCATGTTTCCCAGGCGAGCAATTGGCAGCATGTTCAGAACCATGTTTCTGTGAATAACTCCTGAACCGTAAGTCCTAGACGCTCGCTCTTGGCTGCATTCGATTCAGCTCGTGGCAGCCAGTCTAAAAAACACTATCTTGGACTTCTCTGCATGTTCCTAAGGCAAATGTTTCTAAAGCTAATTCTTGAACCGTAAGTCCTAGACGCTCGATCTTGGCGGCATTCGTCTCAGCGCCACGCAATTAGTATAGGAGCACTGTGTTTGACTTCTCTGGATGTTTCCCAGGCGAGTTATTGACAAGTAAATCCTAGACGCTCGATCTTGGTTATTTTCGCTTTCGCGGCTGGCAGTAAAAGAACCATGTTTCTGTGAATAACTCCTGAACCGTAAGTCCTAGACGCTCGCTCTTGGCTGCATTCGATTCAGCTCGTGGCAGCCAGTCTAAAAAACACTATCTTGGACTTCTCTGCATGTTTCCCAGGCGAGCAATTGGCAGCATGTTCAGAACCATGTTTCTGTGAATAACTCCTGAACCGTAAGTCCTAGACGCTCGCTCTTGGCTGCATTCGATTCAGCTCGTGGCAGCCAGTCTAAAAAACACTATCTTGGACTTCTCTGCATGTTTCCCAGGCGAGCAATTGGCAGCATGTTCAGAACCATGTTTCTGTGAATAACTCCTGAACCGTAAGTCCTAGACGCTCGCTCTTGGCTGCATTCGATTCAGCTCGTGGCAGCCAGTCTAAAAAACACTATCTTGGACTTCTCTGCATGTTCCTAAGGCAAATGTTTCTAAAGCTAATTCTTGAACCGTAAGTCCTAGACGCTCGATCTTGGCGGCATTCGTCTCAGCGCCACGCAATTAGTATAGGAGCACTGTGTTTGACTTCTCTGGATGTTTCCCAGGCGAGTTATTGACAAGTAAATCCTAGACGCTCGATCTTGGTTATTTTCGCTTTCGCGGCTGGCAGTAAAAGAACCATGTTTCTGTGAATAACTCCTGAACCGTAAGTCCTAGACGCTCGCTCTTGGCTGCATTCGATTCAGCTCGTGGCAGCCAGTCTAAAAAACACTATCTTGGACTTCTCTGCTTGTTTCCCAGGCGAGCAATTGGCAGCATTTTCAGAACCATGTTTCTGTGAATAACTCCAGAACCGTAAGTCCTAGACGCTCGCTCTTGGCTGCATTCGATTCAGCTCGTGGCAGCCAGTCTAAAAAACACTATCTTGGACTTCTCTGCATGTTTCCCAGGCGAGCAATTGTCAGCATGTTCAGAACCATGTTTCTGTGAATAACTCCTGAACCGTAAGTCCTAGACGCTCGCTCTTGGCTGCATTCGATTCAGCTCGTGGCAGCCAGTCTAAAAAACACTATCTTGGACTTCTCTGCATGTTTCCCAGGCGAGCAATTGGCAGCATGTTCAGAACCATGTTTCTGTGAATAACTCCTGAACCGTAAGTCCTAGACGCTCGCTCTTGGCTGCATTCGATTCAGCTCGTGGCAGCCAGTCTAAAAAACACTATCTTGGACTTCTCTGCATGTTTCCCAGGCGAGAAATTGGCAGCATGTTCAGAACCATGTTTCTGTGAATAACTCCTGAACCGTAAGTCCTAGACGCTCGCTCTTGGCTGCATTCGATTCAGCTCGTGGCAGCCAGTCTAAAAAACACTATCTTGGACTTCTCTGCATGTTTCCCAGGCGAGCAATTGGCAGCATGTTCAGAACCATGTTTCTGTGAATAACTCCTGAACCGTAAGTCCTAGACGCTCGCTCTTGGCTGCATTCGATTCAGCTCGTGGCAGCCAGTCTAAAAAACACTATCTTGGACTTCTCTGCATGTTTCCCAGGCGAGAAATTGGCAGCATGTTCAAAACCATGTTTCTGTGAATAACTCCTGAACCGTAAGTCCTAGACGCTCGATCTTGGCGGCATTCGTCTCAGCGCCTGGCAATTAGTATAGGAGCACTGTGTTTGACTTCTCTGGATGTTTCCCAGGCGAGTTATTGACAAGTAAATCCTAGACGCTCGATCTTGGTTATTTTCGCTTTCGCGGCTGGCAGTAAAAGAACCATGTTTCTGTGAATAACTCCTGAACCGTAAGTCCTAGACGCTCGCTCTTGGCTGCATTCGATTCAGCTCGTGGCAGCCAGTCTAAAAAACACTATCTTGGACTTCTCTGCATGTTTCCCAGGCGAGAAATTGGCAGCATGTTCAGAACCATGTTTCTGTGAATAACTCCTGAACCGTAAGTCCTAGACGCTCGATCTTGGCGGCATTCGTCTCAGCGCCTGGCAATTAGTATAGGAGCACTGTGTTTGACTTCTCTGGATGTTTCCCAGGCGAGTTATTGACAAGTAAATCCTAGACGCTCGATCTTGGTTATTTTCGCTTTCGCGGCTGGCAGTAAAAGAACCATGTTTCTGTGAATAACTCCTGAACCGTAAGTCCTAGACGCTCGCTCTTGGCTGCATTCGATTCAGCTCGTGGCAGCCAGTCTAAAAAACACTATCTTGGACTTCTCTGCATGTTTCCCAGGCGAGCAATTGGCAGCATGTTCAGAACCATGTTTCTGTGAATAACTCCTGAACCGTAAGTCCTAGACGCTCGCTCTTGGCTGCATTCGATTCAGCTCGTGGCAGCCAGTCTAAAAAACACTATCTTGGACTTCTCTGCATGTTTCCCAGACGAGCAATTGGCAGCATGTTCAGAACCATGTTTCTGTGAATAACTCCTGAACCGTAAGTCCTAGACGCTCGCTCTTGGCTGCATTCGATTCAGCTCGTGGCAGCCAGTCTAAAAAACACTATCTTGGACTTCTCTGCATGTTTCCCAGGCGAGCAATTGGCAGCATGTTCAGAACCATGTTTCTGTGAATAACTCCTGAACCGTAAGTCCTAGACGCTCGCTCTTGGCTGCATTCGATTCAGCTCGTGGCAGCCAGTCTAAAAAACACTATCTTGGACTTCTCTGCATGTTTCCCAGGCGAGCAATTGGCAGCATGTTCAGAACCATGTTTCTGTGAATAACTCCTGAACCGTAAGTCCTAGACGCTCGCTCTTGGCTGCATTCGATTCAGCTCGTGGCAGCCAGTCTAAAAAACACTATCTTGGACTTCTCTGCATGTTCCTAAGGCAAATGTTTCTAAAGCTAATTCTTGAACCGTAAGTCCTAGACGCTCGATCTTGGCGGCATTCGTCTCAGCGCCACGCAATTAGTATAGGAGCACTGTGTTTGACTTCTCTGGATGTTTCCCAGGCGAGTTATTGACAAGTAAATCCTAGACGCTCGATCTTGGTTATTTTCGCTTTCGCGGCTGGCAGTAAAAGAACCATGTTTCTGTGAATAACTCCTGAACCGTAAGTCCTAGACGCTCGCTCTTGGCTGCATTCGATTCAGCTCGTGGCAGCCAGTCTAAAAAACACTATCTTGGACTTCTCTGCTTGTTTCCCAGGCGAGCAATTGGCAGCATTTTCAGAACCATGTTTCTGTGAATAACTCCTGAACCGTAAGTCCTAGACGCTCGCTCTTGGCTGCATTCGATTCAGCTCGTGGCAGCCAGTCTAAAAAACACTATCTTGGACTTCTCTGCATGTTTCCCAGGCGAGCAATTGTCAGCATGTTCAGAACCATGTTTCTGTGAATAACTCCTGAACCGTAAGTCCTAGACGCTCGCTCTTGGCTGCATTCGATTCAGCTCGTGGCAGCCAGTCTAAAAAACACTATCTTGGACTTCTCTGCATGTTTCCCAGGCGAGCAATTGGCAGCATGTTCAGAACCATGTTTCTGTGAATAACTCCTGAACCGTAAGTCCTAGACGCTCGCTCTTGGCTGCATTCGATTCAGCTCGTGGCAGCCAGTCTAAAAAACACTATCTTGGACTTCTCTGCATGTTTCCCAGGCGAGCAATTGGCAGCATGTTCAGAACCATGTTTCTGTGAATAACTCCTGAACCGTAAGTCCTAGACGCTCGCTCTTGGCTGCATTCGATTCAGCTCGTGGCAGCCAGTCTAAAAAACACTATCTTGGACTTCTCTGCATGTTTCCCAGGCGAGCAATTGGCAGCATGTTCAGAACCATGTTTCTGTGAATAACTCCTGAACCGTAAGTCCTAGACGCTCGCTCTTGGCTGCATTCGATTCAGCTCGTGGCAGCCAGTCTAAAAAACACTATCTTGGACTTCTCTGCATGTTTCCCAGGCGAGCAATTGGCAGCATGTTCAGAACCATGTTTCTGTGAATAACTCCTGAACCGTAAGTCCTAGACGCTCGCTCTTGGCTGCATTCGATTCAGCTCGTGGCAGCCAGTCTAAAAAACACTATCTTGGACTTCTCTGCATGTTCCTAAGGCAAATGTTTCTAAAGCTAATTCTTGAACCGTAAGTCCTAGACGCTCGATCTTGGCGGCATTCGTCTCAGCGCCAGGCAATTAGTATAGGAGCACTGTGTTTGACTTCTCTGGATGTTTCCCAGGCGAGTTATTGACAAGTAAATCCTAGACGCTCGATCTTGGTTATTTTCGCTTTCGCGGCTGGCAGTAAAAGAACCATGTTTCTGTGAATAACTCCTGAACCGTAAGTCCTAGACGCTCGCTCTTGGCTGCATTCGATTCAGCTCGTGGCAGCCAGTCTAAAAAACACTATCTTGGACTTCTCTGCATGTTTCCCAGGCGAGCAATTGGCAGCATGTTCAGAACCATGTTTCTGTGAATAACTCCTGAACCGTAAGTCCTAGACGCTCGCTCTTGGCTGCATTCGATTCAGCTCGTGGCAGCCAGTCTAAAAAACACTATCTTGGACTTCTCTGCATGTTTCCCAGGCGAGCAATTGGCAGCATGTTCAGAACCATGTTTCTGTGAATAACTCCTGAACCGTAAGTCCTAGACGCTCGCTCTTGGCTGCATTCGATTCAGCTCGTGGCAGCCAGTCTAAAAAACACTATCTTGGACTTCTCTGCATGTTCCTAAGGCAAATGTTTCTAAAGCTAATTCTTGAACCGTAAGTCCTAGACGCTCGATCTTGGCGGCATTCGTCTCAGCGCCACGCAATTAGTATAGGAGCACTGTGTTTGACTTCTCTGGATGTTTCCCAGGCGAGTTATTGACAAGTAAATCCTAGACGCTCGATCTTGGTTATATTCGCTTTCGCGGCTGGCAGTAAAAGAACCATGTTTCTGTGAATAACTCCTGAACCGTAAGTCCTAGACGCTCGCTCTTGGCTGCATTCGATTCAGCTCGTGGCAGCCAGTCTAAAAAACACTATCTTGGACTTCTCTGCTTGTTTCCCAGGCGAGCAATTGGCAGCATTTTCAGAACCATGTTTCTGTGAATAACTCCTGAACCGTAAGTCCTAGACGCTCGCTCTTGGCTGCATTCGATTCAGCTCGTGGCAGCCAGTCTAAAAAACACTATCTTGGACTTCTCTGCATGTTTCCCAGGCGAGCAATTGTCAGCATGTTCAGAACCATGTTTCTGTGAATAACTCCTGAACCGTAAGTCCTAGACGCTCGCTCTTGGCTGCATTCGATTCAGCTCGTGGCAGCCAGTCTAAAAAACACTATATTGGACTTCTCTGCATGTTTCCCAGGCGAGCAATTGGCAGCATGTTCAGAACCATGTTTCTGTGAATAACTCCTGAACCGTAAGTCCTAGACGCTCGCTCTTGGCTGCATTCGATTCAGCTCGTGGCAGCCAGTCTAAAAAACACTATCTTGGACTTCTCTGCATGTTTCCCAGGCGAGAAATTGGCAGCATGTTCAGAACCATGTTTCTGTGAATAACTCCTGAACCGTAAGTCCTAGACGCTCGCTCTTGGCTGCATTCGATTCAGCTCGTGGCAGCCAGTCTAAAAAACACTATCTTGGACTTCTCTGCATGTTTCCCAGGCGAGCAATTGGCAGCATGTTCAGAACCATGTTTCTGTGAATAACTCCTGAACCGTAAGTCCTAGACGCTCGCTCTTGGCTGCATTCGATTCAGCTCGTGGCAGCCAGTCTAAAAAACACTATCTTGGACTTCTCTGCATGTTTCCCAGGCGAGAAATTGGCAGCATGTTCAAAACCATGTTTCTGTGAATAACTCCTGAACCGTAAGTCCTAGACGCTCGATCTTGGCGGCATTCGTCTCAGCGCCTGGCAATTAGTATAGGAGCACTGTGTTTGACTTCTCTGGATGTTTCCCAGGCGAGTTATTGACAAGTAAATCCTAGACGCTCGATCTTGGTTATTTTCGCTTTCGCGGCTGGCAGTAAAAGAACCATGTTTCTGTGAATAACTCCTGAACCGTAAGTCCTAGACGCTCGCTCTTGGCTGCATTCGATTCAGCTCGTGGCAGCCAGTCTAAAAAACACTATCTTGGACTTCTCTGCATGTTTCCCAGGCGAGAAATTGGCAGCATGTTCAGAACCATGTTTCTGTGAATAACTCCTGAACCGTAAGTCCTAGACGCTCGATCTTGGCGGCATTCGTCTCAGCGCCTGGCAATTAGTATAGGAGCACTGTGTTTGACTTCTCTGGATGTTTCCCAGGCGAGTTATTGACAAGTAAATCCTAGACGCTCGATCTTGGTTATTTTCGCTTTCGCGGCTGGCAGTAAAAGAACCATGTTTCTGTGAATAACTCCTGAACCGTAAGTCCTAGACGCTCGCTCTTGGCTGCATTCGATTCAGCTCGTGGCAGCCAGTCTAAAAAACACTATCTTGGACTTCTCTGCATGTTTCCCAGGCGAGCAATTGGCAGCATGTTCAGAACCATGTTTCTGTGAATAACTCCTGAACCGTAAGTCCTAGACGCTCGCTCTTGGCTGCATTCGATTCAGCTCGTGGCAGCCAGTCTAAAAAACACTATCTTGGACTTCTCTGCATGTTTCCCAGGCGAGCAATTGGCAGCATGTTCAGAACCATGTTTCTGTGAATAACTCCTGAACCGTAAGTCCTAGACGCTCGCTCTTGGCTGCATTCGATTCAGCTCGTGGCAGCCAGTCTAAAAAACACTATCTTGGACTTCTCTGCATGTTTCCCAGGCGAGCAATTGGCAGCATGTTCAGAACCATGTTTCTGTGAATAACTCCTGAACCGTAAGTCCTAGACGCTCGCTCTTGGCTGCATTCGATTCAGCTCGTGGCAGCCAGTCTAAAAAACACTATCTTGGACTTCTCTGCATGTTCCTAAGGCAAATGTTTCTAAAGCTAATTCTTGAACCGTAAGTCCTAGACGCTCGATCTTGGCGGCATTCGTCTCAGCGCCACGCAATTAGTATAGGAGCACTGTGTTTGACTTCTCTGGATGTTTCCCAGGCGAGTTATTGACAAGTAAATCCTAGACGCTCGATCTTGGTTATATTCGCTTTCGCGGCTGGCAGTAAAAGAACCATGTTTCTGTGAATAACTCCTGAACCGTAAGTCCTAGACGCTCGCTCTTGGCTGCATTCGATTCAGCTCGTGGCAGCCAGTCTAAAAAACACTATCTTGGACTTCTCTGCTTGTTTCCCAGGCGAGCAATTGGCAGCATTTTCAGAACCATGTTTCTGTGAATAACTCCTGAACCGTAAGTCCTAGACGCTCGCTCTTGGCTGCATTCGATTCAGCTCGTGGCAGCCAGTCTAAAAAACACTATCTTGGACTTCTCTGCATGTTTCCCAGGCGAGCAATTGTCAGCATGTTCAGAACCATGTTTCTGTGAATAACTCCTGAACCGTAAGTCCTAGACGCTCGCTCTTGGCTGCATTCGATTCAGCTCGTGGCAGCCAGTCTAAAAAACACTATATTGGACTTCTCTGCATGTTTCCCAGGCGAGCAATTGGCAGCATGTTCAGAACCATGTTTCTGTGAATAACTCCTGAACCGTAAGTCCTAGACGCTCGCTCTTGGCTGCATTCGATTCAGCTCGTGGCAGCCAGTCTAAAAAACACTATCTTGGACTTCTCTGCATGTTTCCCAGGCGAGAAATTGGCAGCATGTTCAGAACCATGTTTCTGTGAATAACTCCTGAACCGTAAGTCCTAGACGCTCGCTCTTGGCTGCATTCGATTCAGCTCGTGGCAGCCAGTCTAAAAAACACTATCTTGGACTTCTCTGCATGTTTCCCAGGCGAGCAATTGGCAGCATGTTCAGAACCATGTTTCTGTGAATAACTCCTGAACCGTAAGTCCTAGACGCTCGCTCTTGGCTGCATTCGATTCAGCTCGTGGCAGCCAGTCTAAAAAACACTATCTTGGACTTCTCTGCATGTTTCCCAGGCGAGAAATTGGCAGCATGTTCAAAACCATGTTTCTGTGAATAACTCCTGAACCGTAAGTCCTAGACGCTCGATCTTGGCGGCATTCGTCTCAGCGCCTGGCAATTAGTATAGGAGCACTGTGTTTGACTTCTCTGGATGTTTCCCAGGCGAGTTATTGACAAGTAAATCCTAGACGCTCGATCTTGGTTATTTTCGCTTTCGCGGCTGGCAGTAAAAGAACCATGTTTCTGTGAATAACTCCTGAACCGTAAGTCCTAGACGCTCGCTCTTGGCTGCATTCGATTCAGCTCGTGGCAGCCAGTCTAAAAAACACTATCTTGGACTTCTCTGCATGTTTCCCAGGCGAGAAATTGGCAGCATGTTCAGAACCATGTTTCTGTGAATAACTCCTGAACCGTAAGTCCTAGACGCTCGATCTTGGCGGCATTCGTCTCAGCGCCTGGCAATTAGTATAGGAGCACTGTGTTTGACTTCTCTGGATGTTTCCCAGGCGAGTTATTGACAAGTAAATCCTAGACGCTCGATCTTGGTTATTTTCGCTTTCGCGGCTGGCAGTAAAAGAACCATGTTTCTGTGAATAACTCCTGAACCGTAAGTCCTAGACGCTCGCTCTTGGCTGCATTCGATTCAGCTCGTGGCAGCCAGTCTAAAAAACACTATCTTGGACTTCTCTGCATGTTTCCCAGGCGAGCAATTGGCAGCATGTTCAGAACCATGTTTCTGTGAATAACTCCTGAACCGTAAGTCCTAGACGCTCGCTCTTGGCTGCATTCGATTCAGCTCGTGGCAGCCAGTCTAAAAAACACTATCTTGGACTTCTCTGCATGTTTCCCAGGCGAGCAATTGGCAGCATGTTCAGAACCATGTTTCTGTGAATAACTCCTGAACCGTAAGTCCTAGACGCTCGCTCTTGGCTGCATTCGATTCAGCTCGTGGCAGCCAGTCTAAAAAACACTATCTTGGACTTCTCTGCATGTTTCCCAGGCGAGCAATTGGCAGCATGTTCAGAACCATGTTTCTGTGAATAACTCCTGAACCGTAAGTCCTAGACGCTCGCTCTTGGCTGCATTCGATTCAGCTCGTGGCAGCCAGTCTAAAAAACACTATCTTGGACTTCTCTGCATGTTCCTAAGGCAAATGTTTCTAAAGCTAATTCTTGAACCGTAAGTCCTAGACGCTCGATCTTGGCGGCATTCGTCTCAGCGCCAGGCAATTAGTATAGGAGCACTGTGTTTGACTTCTCTGGATGTTTCCCAGGCGAGTTATTGACAAGTAAATCCTAGACGCTCGATCTTGGTTATTTTCGCTTTCGCGGCTGGCAGTAAAAGAACCATGTTTCTGTGAATAACTCCTGAACCGTAAGTCCTAGACGCTCGCTCTTGGCTGCATTCGATTCAGCTCGTGGCAGCCAGTCTAAAAAACACTATCTTGGACTTCTCTGCATGTTTCCCAGGCGAGCAATTGGCAGCATGTTCAGAACCATGTTTCTGTGAATAACTCCTGAACCGTAAGTCCTAGACGCTCGCTCTTGGCTGCATTCGATTCAGCTCGTGGCAGCCAGTCTAAAAAACACTATCTTGGACTTCTCTGCATGTTCCTAAGGCAAATGTTTCTAAAGCTAATTCTTGAACCGTAAGTCCTAGACGCTCGATCTTGGCGGCATTCGTCTCAGCGCCAGGCAATTAGTATAGGAGCACTGTGTTTGACTTCTCTGGATGTTTCCCAGGCGAGTTATTGACAAGTAAATCCTAGACGCTCGATCTTGGTTATTTTCGCTTTCGCGGCTGGCAGTAAAAGAACCATGTTTCTGTGAATAACTCCTGAACCGTAAGTCCTAGACGCTCGCTCTTGGCTGCATTCGATTCAGCTCGTGGCAGCCAGTCTAAAAAACACTATCTTGGACTTCTCTGCTTGTTTCCCAGGCGAGCAATTGGCAGCATGTTCAGAACCATGTTTCTGTGAATAACTCCTGAACCGTAAGTCCTAGACGCTCGCTCTTGGCTGCATTCGATTCAGCTCGTGGCAGCCAGTCTAAAAAACACTATCTTGGACTTCTCTGCATGTTTCCCAGGCGAGCAATTGGCAGCATGTTCAGAACCATGTTTCTGTGAATAACTCCTGAACCGTAAGTCCTAGACGCTCGCTCTTGGCTGCATTCGATTCAGCTCGTGGCAGCCAGTCTAAAAAACACTATCTTGGACTTCTCTGCATGTTTCCCAGGCGAGCAATTGGCAGCATGTTCAGAACCATGTTTCTGTGAATAACTCCTGAACCGTAAGTCCTAGACGCTCGCTCTTGGCTGCATTCGATTCAGCTCGTGGCAGCCAGTCTAAAAAACACTATCTTGGACTTCTCTGCATGTTCCTAAGGCAAATGTTTCTAAAGCTAATTCTTGAACCGTAAGTCCTAGACGCTCGATCTTGGCGGCATTCGTCTCAGCGCCACGCAATTAGTATAGGAGCACTGTGTTTGACTTCTCTGGATGTTTCCCAGGCGAGTTATTGACAAGTAAATCCTAGACGCTCGATCTTGGTTATTTTCGCTTTCGCGGCTGGCAGTAAAAGAACCATGTTTCTGTGAATAACTCCTGAACCGTAAGTCCTAGACGCTCGCTCTTGGCTGCATTCGATTCAGCTCGTGGCAGCCAGTCTAAAAAACACTATCTTGGACTTCTCTGCATGTTTCCCAGGCGAGCAATTGGCAGCATGTTCAGAACCATGTTTCTGTGAATAACTCCTGAACCGTAAGTCCTAGACGCTCGCTCTTGGCTGCATTCGATTCAGCTCGTGGCAGCCAGTCTAAAAAACACTATCTTGGACTTCTCTGCATGTTTCCCAGGCGAGCAATTGGCAGCATGTTCAGAACCATGTTTCTGTGAATAACTCCTGAACCGTAAGTCCTAGACGCTCGCTCTTGGCTGCATTCGATTCAGCTCGTGGCAGCCAGTCTAAAAAACACTATCTTGGACTTCTCTGCATGTTCCTAAGGCAAATGTTTCTAAAGCTAATTCTTGAACCGTAAGTCCTAGACGCTCGATCTTGGCGGCATTCGTCTCAGCGCCACGCAATTAGTATAGGAGCACTGTGTTTGACTTCTCTGGATGTTTCCCAGGCGAGTTATTGACAAGTAAATCCTAGACGCTCGATCTTGGTTATTTTCGCTTTCGCGGCTGGCAGTAAAAGAACCATGTTTCTGTGAATAACTCCTGAACCGTAAGTCCTAGACGCTCGCTCTTGGCTGCATTCGATTCAGCTCGTGGCAGCCAGTCTAAAAAACACTATCTTGGACTTCTCTGCTTGTTTCCCAGGCGAGCAATTGGCAGCATGTTCAGAACCATGTTTCTGTGAATAACTCCTGAACCGTAAGTCCTAGACGCTCGCTCTTGGCTGCATTCGATTCAGCTCGTGGCAGCCAGTCTAAAAAACACTATCTTGGACTTCTCTGCATGTTTCCCAGGCGAGCAATTGGCAGCATGTTCAGAACCATGTTTCTGTGAATAACTCCTGAACCGTAAGTCCTAGACGCTCGCTCTTGGCTGCATTCGATTCAGCTCGTGGCAGCCAGTCTAAAAAACACTATCTTGGACTTCTCTGCATGTTTCCCAGGCGAGCAATTGGCAGCATGTTCAGAACCATGTTTCTGTGAATAACTCCTGAACCGTAAGTCCTAGACGCTCGCTCTTGGCTGCATTCGATTCAGCTCGTGGCAGCCAGTCTAAAAAACACTATCTTGGACTTCTCTGCATGTTCCTAAGGCAAATGTTTCTAAAGCTAATTCTTGAACCGTAAGTCCTAGACGCTCGATCTTGGCGGCATTCGTCTCAGCGCCACGCAATTAGTATAGGAGCACTGTGTTTGACTTCTCTGGATGTTTCCCAGGCGAGTTATTGACAAGTAAATCCTAGACGCTCGATCTTGGTTATTTTCGCTTTCGCGGCTGGCAGTAAAAGAACCATGTTTCTGTGAATAACTCCTGAACCGTAAGTCCTAGACGCTCGCTCTTGGCTGCATTCGATTCAGCTCGTGGCAGCCAGTCTAAAAAACACTATCTTGGACTTCTCTGCTTGTTTCCCAGGCGAGCAATTGGCAGCATTTTCAGAACCATGTTTCTGTGAATAACTCCTGAACCGTAAGTCCTAGACGCTCGCTCTTGGCTGCATTCGATTCAGCTCGTGGCAGCCAGTCTAAAAAACACTATCTTGGACTTCTCTGCATGTTTCCCAGGCGAGCAATTGTCAGCATGTTCAGAACCATGTTTCTGTGAATAACTCCTGAACCGTAAGTCCTAGACGCTCGCTCTTGGCTGCATTCGATTCAGCTCGTGGCAGCCAGTCTAAAAAACACTATCTTGGACTTCTCTGCATGTTTCCCAGGCGAGCAATTGGCAGCATGTTCAGAACCATGTTTCTGTGAATAACTCCTGAACCGTAAGTCCTAGACGCTCGCTCTTGGCTGCATTCGATTCAGCTCGTGGCAGCCAGTCTAAAAAACACTATCTTGGACTTCTCTGCTTGTTTCCCAGGCGAGCAATTGGCAGCATTTTCAGAACCATGTTTCTGTGAATAACTCCTGAACCGTAAGTCCTAGACGCTCGCTCTTGGCTGCATTCGATTCAGCTCGTGGCAGCCAGTCTAAAAAACACTATCTTGGACTTCTCTGCATGTTTCCCAGGCGAGCAATTGTCAGCATGTTCAGAACCATGTTTCTGTGAATAACTCCTGAACCGTAAGTCCTAGACGCTCGCTCTTGGCTGCATTCGATTCAGCTCGTGGCAGCCAGTCTAAAAAACACTATCTTGGACTTCTCTGCATGTTTCCCAGGCGAGCAATTGGCAGCATGTTCAGAACCATGTTTCTGTGAATAACTCCTGAACCGTAAGTCCTAGACGCTCGCTCTTGGCTGCATTCGATTCAGCTCGTGGCAGCCAGTCTAAAAAACACTATCTTGGACTTCTCTGCATGTTTCCCAGGCGAGCAATTGGCAGCATGTTCAGAACCATGTTTCTGTGAATAACTCCTGAACCGTAAGTCCTAGACGCTCGCTCTTGGCTGCATTCGATTCAGCTCGTGGCAGCCAGTCTAAAAAACACTATCTTGGACTTCTCTGCTTGTTTCCCAGGCGAGCAATTGGCAGCATTTTCAGAACCATGTTTCTGTGAATAACTCCTGAACCGTAAGTCCTAGACGCTCGCTCTTGGCTGCATTCGATTCAGCTCGTGGCAGCCAGTCTAAAAAACACTATCTTGGACTTCTCTGCATGTTTCCCAGGCGAGCAATTGTCAGCATGTTCAGAACCATGTTTCTGTGAATAACTCCTGAACCGTAAGTCCTAGACGCTCGCTCTTGGCTGCATTCGATTCAGCTCGTGGCAGCCAGTCTAAAAAACACTATCTTGGACTTCTCTGCATGTTTCCCAGGCGAGCAATTGGCAGCATGTTCAGAACCATGTTTCTGTGAATAACTCCTGAACCGTAAGTCCTAGACGCTCGCTCTTGGCTGCATTCGATTCAGCTCGTGGCAGCCAGTCTAAAAAACACTATCTTGGACTTCTCTGCATGTTTCCCAGGCGAGCAATTGGCAGCATGTTCAGAACCATGTTTCTGTGAATAACTCCTGAACCGTAAGTCCTAGACGCTCGCTCTTGGCTGCATTCGATTCAGCTCGTGGCAGCCAGTCTAAAAAACACTATCTTGGACTTCTCTGCATGTTTCCCAGGCGAGCAATTGGCAGCATGTTCAGAACCATGTTTCTGTGAATAACTCCTGAACCGTAAGTCCTAGACGCTCGCTCTTGGCTGCATTCGATTCAGCTCGTGGCAGCCAGTCTAAAAAACACTATCTTGGACTTCTCTGCATGTTTCCCAGGCGAGCAATTGGCAGCATGTTCAGAACCATGTTTCTGTGAATAACTCCTGAACCGTAAGTCCTAGACGCTCGCTCTTGGCTGCATTCGATTCAGCTCGTGGCAGCCAGTCTAAAAAACACTATCTTGGACTTCTCTGCATGTTCCTAAGGCAAATGTTTCTAAAGCTAATTCTTGAACCGTAAGTCCTAGACGCTCGATCTTGGCGGCATTCGTCTCAGCGCCAGGCAATTAGTATAGGAGCACTGTGTTTGACTTCTCTGGATGTTTCCCAGGCGAGTTATTGACAAGTAAATCCTAGACGCTCGATCTTGGTTATTTTCGCTTTCGCGGCTGGCAGTAAAAGAACCATGTTTCTGTGAATAACTCCTGAACCGTAAGTCCTAGACGCTCGCTCTTGGCTGCATTCGATTCAGCTCGTGGCAGCCAGTCTAAAAAACACTATCTTGGACTTCTCTGCATGTTTCCCAGGCGAGCAATTGGCAGCATGTTCAGAACCATGTTTCTGTGAATAACTCCTGAACCGTAAGTCCTAGACGCTCGCTCTTGGCTGCATTCGATTCAGCTCGTGGCAGCCAGTCTAAAAAACACTATCTTGGACTTCTCTGCATGTTTCCCAGGCGAGCAATTGGCAGCATGTTCAGAACCATGTTTCTGTGAATAACTCCTGAACCGTAAGTCCTAGACGCTCGCTCTTGGCTGCATTCGATTCAGCTCGTGGCAGCCAGTCTAAAAAACACTATCTTGGACTTCTCTGCATGTTCCT
Source organism: Rhinoderma darwinii (assembly GCF_050947455.1). Lineage (NCBI taxonomy): Eukaryota > Metazoa > Chordata > Amphibia > Anura > Rhinodermatidae > Rhinoderma > Rhinoderma darwinii. The sequence goes on along the minus strand of NW_027464218.1, from coordinate 108,450 downwards.
AAGGCAAATGTTTCTAAAGCTAATTCTTGAACCGTAAGTCCTAGACGCTCGATCTTGGCGGCATTCGTCTCAGCGCCACGCAATTAGTATAGGAGCACTGTGTTTGACTTCTCTGGATGTTTCCCAGGCGAGTTATTGACAAGTAAATCCTAGACGCTCGATCTTGGTTATATTCGCTTTCGCGGCTGGCAGTAAAAGAACCATGTTTCTGTGAATAACTCCTGAACCGTAAGTCCTAGACGCTCGCTCTTGGCTGCATTCGATTCAGCTCGTGGCAGCCAGTCTAAAAAACACTATCTTGGACTTCTCTGCTTGTTTCCCAGGCGAGCAATTGGCAGCATTTTCAGAACCATGTTTCTGTGAATAACTCCTGAACCGTAAGTCCTAGACGCTCGCTCTTGGCTGCATTCGATTCAGCTCGTGGCAGCCAGTCTAAAAAACACTATCTTGGACTTCTCTGCATGTTTCCCAGGCGAGCAATTGTCAGCATGTTCAGAACCATGTTTCTGTGAATAACTCCTGAACCGTAAGTCCTAGACGCTCGCTCTTGGCTGCATTCGATTCAGCTCGTGGCAGCCAGTCTAAAAAACACTATATTGGACTTCTCTGCATGTTTCCCAGGCGAGCAATTGGCAGCATGTTCAGAACCATGTTTCTGTGAATAACTCCTGAACCGTAAGTCCTAGACGCTCGCTCTTGGCTGCATTCGATTCAGCTCGTGGCAGCCAGTCTAAAAAACACTATCTTGGACTTCTCTGCATGTTTCCCAGGCGAGAAATTGGCAGCATGTTCAGAACCATGTTTCTGTGAATAACTCCTGAACCGTAAGTCCTAGACGCTCGCTCTTGGCTGCATTCGATTCAGCTCGTGGCAGCCAGTCTAAAAAACACTATCTTGGACTTCTCTGCATGTTTCCCAGGCGAGCAATTGGCAGCATGTTCAGAACCATGTTTCTGTGAATAACTCCTGAACCGTAAGTCCTAGACGCTCGCTCTTGGCTGCATTCGATTCAGCTCGTGGCAGCCAGTCTAAAAAACACTATCTTGGACTTCTCTGCATGTTTCCCAGGCGAGAAATTGGCAGCATGTTCAAAACCATGTTTCTGTGAATAACTCCTGAACCGTAAGTCCTAGACGCTCGATCTTGGCGGCATTCGTCTCAGCGCCTGGCAATTAGTATAGGAGCACTGTGTTTGACTTCTCTGGATGTTTCCCAGGCGAGTTATTGACAAGTAAATCCTAGACGCTCGATCTTGGTTATTTTCGCTTTCGCGGCTGGCAGTAAAAGAACCATGTTTCTGTGAATAACTCCTGAACCGTAAGTCCTAGACGCTCGCTCTTGGCTGCATTCGATTCAGCTCGTGGCAGCCAGTCTAAAAAACACTATCTTGGACTTCTCTGCATGTTTCCCAGGCGAGAAATTGGCAGCATGTTCAGAACCATGTTTCTGTGAATAACTCCTGAACCGTAAGTCCTAGACGCTCGATCTTGGCGGCATTCGTCTCAGCGCCTGGCAATTAGTATAGGAGCACTGTGTTTGACTTCTCTGGATGTTTCCCAGGCGAGTTATTGACAAGTAAATCCTAGACGCTCGATCTTGGTTATTTTCGCTTTCGCGGCTGGCAGTAAAAGAACCATGTTTCTGTGAATAACTCCTGAACCGTAAGTCCTAGACGCTCGCTCTTGGCTGCATTCGATTCAGCTCGTGGCAGCCAGTCTAAAAAACACTATCTTGGACTTCTCTGCATGTTTCCCAGGCGAGCAATTGGCAGCATGTTCAGAACCATGTTTCTGTGAATAACTCCTGAACCGTAAGTCCTAGACGCTCGCTCTTGGCTGCATTCGATTCAGCTCGTGGCAGCCAGTCTAAAAAACACTATCTTGGACTTCTCTGCATGTTTCCCAGACGAGCAATTGGCAGCATGTTCAGAACCATGTTTCTGTGAATAACTCCTGAACCGTAAGTCCTAGACGCTCGCTCTTGGCTGCATTCGATTCAGCTCGTGGCAGCCAGTCTAAAAAACACTATCTTGGACTTCTCTGCATGTTTCCCAGGCGAGCAATTGGCAGCATGTTCAGAACCATGTTTCTGTGAATAACTCCTGAACCGTAAGTCCTAGACGCTCGCTCTTGGCTGCATTCGATTCAGCTCGTGGCAGCCAGTCTAAAAAACACTATCTTGGACTTCTCTGCATGTTTCCCAGGCGAGCAATTGGCAGCATGTTCAGAACCATGTTTCTGTGAATAACTCCTGAACCGTAAGTCCTAGACGCTCGCTCTTGGCTGCATTCGATTCAGCTCGTGGCAGCCAGTCTAAAAAACACTATCTTGGACTTCTCTGCATGTTCCTAAGGCAAATGTTTCTAAAGCTAATTCTTGAACCGTAAGTCCTAGACGCTCGATCTTGGCGGCATTCGTCTCAGCGCCACGCAATTAGTATAGGAGCACTGTGTTTGACTTCTCTGGATGTTTCCCAGGCGAGTTATTGACAAGTAAATCCTAGACGCTCGATCTTGGTTATTTTCGCTTTCGCGGCTGGCAGTAAAAGAACCATGTTTCTGTGAATAACTCCTGAACCGTAAGTCCTAGACGCTCGCTCTTGGCTGCATTCGATTCAGCTCGTGGCAGCCAGTCTAAAAAACACTATCTTGGACTTCTCTGCTTGTTTCCCAGGCGAGCAATTGGCAGCATTTTCAGAACCATGTTTCTGTGAATAACTCCTGAACCGTAAGTCCTAGACGCTCGCTCTTGGCTGCATTCGATTCAGCTCGTGGCAGCCAGTCTAAAAAACACTATCTTGGACTTCTCTGCATGTTTCCCAGGCGAGCAATTGTCAGCATGTTCAGAACCATGTTTCTGTGAATAACTCCTGAACCGTAAGTCCTAGACGCTCGCTCTTGGCTGCATTCGATTCAGCTCGTGGCAGCCAGTCTAAAAAACACTATCTTGGACTTCTCTGCATGTTTCCCAGGCGAGCAATTGGCAGCATGTTCAGAACCATGTTTCTGTGAATAACTCCTGAACCGTAAGTCCTAGACGCTCGCTCTTGGCTGCATTCGATTCAGCTCGTGGCAGCCAGTCTAAAAAACACTATCTTGGACTTCTCTGCATGTTTCCCAGGCGAGCAATTGGCAGCATGTTCAGAACCATGTTTCTGTGAATAACTCCTGAACCGTAAGTCCTAGACGCTCGCTCTTGGCTGCATTCGATTCAGCTCGTGGCAGCCAGTCTAAAAAACACTATCTTGGACTTCTCTGCATGTTTCCCAGGCGAGCAATTGGCAGCATGTTCAGAACCATGTTTCTGTGAATAACTCCTGAACCGTAAGTCCTAGACGCTCGCTCTTGGCTGCATTCGATTCAGCTCGTGGCAGCCAGTCTAAAAAACACTATCTTGGACTTCTCTGCATGTTCCTAAGGCAAATGTTTCTAAAGCTAATTCTTGAACCGTAAGTCCTAGACGCTCGATCTTGGCGGCATTCGTCTCAGCGCCAGGCAATTAGTATAGGAGCACTGTGTTTGACTTCTCTGGATGTTTCCCAGGCGAGTTATTGACAAGTAAATCCTAGACGCTCGATCTTGGTTATTTTCGCTTTCGCGGCTGGCAGTAAAAGAACCATGTTTCTGTGAATAACTCCTGAACCGTAAGTCCTAGACGCTCGCTCTTGGCTGCATTCGATTCAGCTCGTGGCAGCCAGTCTAAAAAACACTATCTTGGACTTCTCTGCATGTTTCCCAGGCGAGCAATTGGCAGCATGTTCAGAACCATGTTTCTGTGAATAACTCCTGAACCGTAAGTCCTAGACGCTCGCTCTTGGCTGCATTCGATTCAGCTCGTGGCAGCCAGTCTAAAAAACACTATCTTGGACTTCTCTGCATGTTTCCCAGGCGAGCAATTGGCAGCATGTTCAGAACCATGTTTCTGTGAATAACTCCTGAACCGTAAGTCCTAGACGCTCGCTCTTGGCTGCATTCGATTCAGCTCGTGGCAGCCAGTCTAAAAAACACTATCTTGGACTTCTCTGCATGTTTCCCAGGCGAGCAATTGGCAGCATGTTCAGAACCATGTTTCTGTGAATAACTCCTGAACCGTAAGTCCTAGACGCTCGCTCTTGGCTGCATTCGATTCAGCTCGTGGCAGCCAGTCTAAAAAACACTATCTTGGACTTCTCTGCATGTTCCTAAGGCAAATGTTTCTAAAGCTAATTCTTGAACCGTAAGTCCTAGACGCTCGATCTTGGCGGCATTCGTCTCAGCGCCAGGCAATTAGTATAGGAGCACTGTGTTTGACTTCTCTGGATGTTTCCCAGGCGAGTTATTGACAAGTAAATCCTAGACGCTCGATCTTGGTTATTTTCGCTTTCGCGGCTGGCAGTAAAAGAACCATGTTTCTGTGAATAACTCCTGAACCGTAAGTCCTAGACGCTCGCTCTTGGCTGCATTCGATTCAGCTCGTGGCAGCCAGTCTAAAAAACACTATCTTGGACTTCTCTGCTTGTTTCCCAGGCGAGCAATTGGCAGCATTTTCAGAACCATGTTTCTGTGAATAACTCCTGAACCGTAAGTCCTAGACGCTCGCTCTTGGCTGCATTCGATTCAGCTCGTGGCAGCCAGTCTAAAAAACACTATCTTGGACTTCTCTGCATGTTTCCCAGGCGAGCAATTGTCAGCATGTTCAGAACCATGTTTCTGTGAATAACTCCTGAACCGTAAGTCCTAGACGCTCGCTCTTGGCTGCATTCGATTCAGCTCGTGGCAGCCAGTCTAAAAAACACTATCTTGGACTTCTCTGCATGTTTCCCAGGCGAGCAATTGGCAGCATGTTCAGAACCATGTTTCTGTGAATAACTCCTGAACCGTAAGTCCTAGACGCTCGCTCTTGGCTGCATTCGATTCAGCTCGTGGCAGCCAGTCTAAAAAACACTATCTTGGACTTCTCTGCATGTTTCCCAGGCGAGCAATTGGCAGCATGTTCAGAACCATGTTTCTGTGAATAACTCCTGAACCGTAAGTCCTAGACGCTCGCTCTTGGCTGCATTCGATTCAGCTCGTGGCAGCCAGTCTAAAAAACACTATCTTGGACTTCTCGGCATGTTTCCCAGGCGAGCAATTGGCAGCATGTTCAGAACCATGTTTCTGTGAATAACTCCTGAACCGTAAGTCCTAGACGCTCGCTCTTGGCTGCATTCGATTCAGCTCGTGGCAGCCAGTCTAAAAAACACTATCTTGGACTTCTCTGCATGTTCCTAAGGCAAATGTTTCTAAAGCTAATTCTTGAACCGTAAGTCCTAGACGCTCGATCTTGGCGGCATTCGTCTCAGCGCCAGGCAATTAGTATAGGAGCACTGTGTTTGACTTCTCTGGATGTTTCCCAGGCGAGTTATTGACAAGTAAATCCTAGACGCTCGATCTTGGTTATTTTCGCTTTCGCGGCTGGCAGTAAAAGAACCATGTTTCTGTGAATAACTCCTGAACCGTAAGTCCTAGACGCTCGCTCTTGGCTGCATTCGATTCAGCTCGTGGCAGCCAGTCTAAAAAACACTATCTTGGACTTCTCTGCATGTTTCCCAGGCGAGCAATTGTCAGCATGTTCAGAACCATGTTTCTGTGAATAACTCCTGAACCGTAAGTCCTAGACGCTCGCTCTTGGCTGCATTCGATTCAGCTCGTGGCAGCCAGTCTAAAAAACACTATCTTGGACTTCTCTGCATGTTTCCCAGGCGAGCAATTGGCAGCATGTTCAGAACCATGTTTCTGTGAATAACTCCTGAACCGTAAGTCCTAGACGCTCGCTCTTGGCTGCATTCGATTCAGCTCGTGGCAGCCAGTCTAAAAAACACTATCTTGGACTTCTCTGCATGTTTCCCAGGCGAGCAATTGGCAGCATGTTCAGAACCATGTTTCTGTGAATAACTCCTGAACCGTAAGTCCTAGACGCTCGCTCTTGGCTGCATTCGATTCAGCTCGTGGCAGCCAGTCTAAAAAACACTATCTTGGACTTCTCTGCATGTTTCCCAGGCGAGCAATTGGCAGCATGTTCAGAACCATGTTTCTGTGAATAACTCCTGAACCGTAAGTCCTAGACGCTCGCTCTTGGCTGCATTCGATTCAGCTCGTGGCAGCCAGTCTAAAAAACACTATCTTGGACTTCTCTGCATGTTCCTAAGGCAAATGTTTCTAAAGCTAATTCTTGAACCGTAAGTCCTAGACGCTCGATCTTGGCGGCATTCGTCTCAGCGCCAGGCAATTAGTATAGGAGCACTGTGTTTGACTTCTCTGGATGTTTCCCAGGCGAGTTATTGACAAGTAAATCCTAGACGCTCGATCTTGGTTATTTTCGCTTTCGCGGCTGGCAGTAAAAGAACCATGTTTCTGTGAATAACTCCTGAACCGTAAGTCCTAGACGCTCGCTCTTGGCTGCATTCGATTCAGCTCGTGGCAGCCAGTCTAAAAAACACTATCTTGGACTTCTCTGCATGTTTCCCAGGCGAGCAATTGGCAGCATGTTCAGAACCATGTTTCTGTGAATAACTCCTGAACCGTAAGTCCTAGACGCTCGCTCTTGGCTGCATTCGATTCAGCTCGTGGCAGCCAGTCTAAAAAACACTATCTTGGACTTCTCTGCATGTTCCTAAGGCAAATGTTTCTAAAGCTAATTCTTGAACCGTAAGTCCTAGACGCTCGATCTTGGCGGCATTCGTCTCAGCGCCAGGCAATTAGTATAGGAGCACTGTGTTTGACTTCTCTGGATGTTTCCCAGGCGAGTTATTGACAAGTAAATCCTAGACGCTCGATCTTGGTTATTTTCGCTTTCGCGGCTGGCAGTAAAAGAACCATGTTTCTGTGAATAACTCCTGAACCGTAAGTCCTAGACGCTCGCTCTTGGCTGCATTCGATTCAGCTCGTGGCAGCCAGTCTAAAAAACACTATCTTGGACTTCTCTGCTTGTTTCCCAGGCGAGCAATTGGCAGCATGTTCAGAACCATGTTTCTGTGAATAACTCCTGAACCGTAAGTCCTAGACGCTCGCTCTTGGCTGCATTCGATTCAGCTCGTGGCAGCCAGTCTAAAAAACACTATCTTGGACTTCTCTGCATGTTTCCCAGGCGAGCAATTGGCAGCATGTTCAGAACCATGTTTCTGTGAATAACTCCTGAACCGTAAGTCCTAGACGCTCGCTCTTGGCTGCATTCGATTCAGCTCGTGGCAGCCAGTCTAAAAAACACTATCTTGGACTTCTCTGCATGTTTCCCAGGCGAGCAATTGGCAGCATGTTCAGAACCATGTTTCTGTGAATAACTCCTGAACCGTAAGTCCTAGACGCTCGCTCTTGGCTGCATTCGATTCAGCTCGTGGCAGCCAGTCTAAAAAACACTATCTTGGACTTCTCTGCATGTTCCTAAGGCAAATGTTTCTAAAGCTAATTCTTGAACCGTAAGTCCTAGACGCTCGATCTTGGCGGCATTCGTCTCAGCGCCACGCAATTAGTATAGGAGCACTGTGTTTGACTTCTCTGGATGTTTCCCAGGCGAGTTATTGACAAGTAAATCCTAGACGCTCGATCTTGGTTATTTTCGCTTTCGCGGCTGGCAGTAAAAGAACCATGTTTCTGTGAATAACTCCTGAACCGTAAGTCCTAGACGCTCGCTCTTGGCTGCATTCGATTCAGCTCGTGGCAGCCAGTCTAAAAAACACTATCTTGGACTTCTCTGCATGTTTCCCAGGCGAGCAATTGGCAGCATGTTCAGAACCATGTTTCTGTGAATAACTCCTGAACCGTAAGTCCTAGACGCTCGCTCTTGGCTGCATTCGATTCAGCTCGTGGCAGCCAGTCTAAAAAACACTATCTTGGACTTCTCTGCATGTTTCCCAGGCGAGCAATTGGCAGCATGTTCAGAACCATGTTTCTGTGAATAACTCCTGAACCGTAAGTCCTAGACGCTCGCTCTTGGCTGCATTCGATTCAGCTCGTGGCAGCCAGTCTAAAAAACACTATCTTGGACTTCTCTGCATGTTCCTAAGGCAAATGTTTCTAAAGCTAATTCTTGAACCGTAAGTCCTAGACGCTCGATCTTGGCGGCATTCGTCTCAGCGCCACGCAATTAGTATAGGAGCACTGTGTTTGACTTCTCTGGATGTTTCCCAGGCGAGTTATTGACAAGTAAATCCTAGACGCTCGATCTTGGTTATTTTCGCTTTCGCGGCTGGCAGTAAAAGAACCATGTTTCTGTGAATAACTCCTGAACCGTAAGTCCTAGACGCTCGCTCTTGGCTGCATTCGATTCAGCTCGTGGCAGCCAGTCTAAAAAACACTATCTTGGACTTCTCTGCTTGTTTCCCAGGCGAGCAATTGGCAGCATTTTCAGAACCATGTTTCTGTGAATAACTCCTGAACCGTAAGTCCTAGACGCTCGCTCTTGGCTGCATTCGATTCAGCTCGTGGCAGCCAGTCTAAAAAACACTATCTTGGACTTCTCTGCATGTTTCCCAGGCGAGCAATTGTCAGCATGTTCAGAACCATGTTTCTGTGAATAACTCCTGAACCGTAAGTCCTAGACGCTCGCTCTTGGCTGCATTCGATTCAGCTCGTGGCAGCCAGTCTAAAAAACACTATCTTGGACTTCTCTGCATGTTTCCCAGGCGAGCAATTGGCAGCATGTTCAGAACCATGTTTCTGTGAATAACTCCTGAACCGTAAGTCCTAGACGCTCGCTCTTGGCTGCATTCGATTCAGCTCGTGGCAGCCAGTCTAAAAAACACTATCTTGGACTTCTCTGCATGTTTCCCAGGCGAGAAATTGGCAGCATGTTCAGAACCATGTTTCTGTGAATAACTCCTGAACCGTAAGTCCTAGACGCTCGCTCTTGGCTGCATTCGATTCAGCTCGTGGCAGCCAGTCTAAAAAACACTATCTTGGACTTCTCTGCATGTTTCCCAGGCGAGCAATTGGCAGCATGTTCAGAACCATGTTTCTGTGAATAACTCCTGAACCGTAAGTCCTAGACGCTCGCTCTTGGCTGCATTCGATTCAGCTCGTGGCAGCCAGTCTAAAAAACACTATCTTGGACTTCTCTGCATGTTTCCCAGGCGAGAAATTGGCAGCATGTTCAAAACCATGTTTCTGTGAATAACTCCTGAACCGTAAGTCCTAGACGCTCGATCTTGGCGGCATTCGTCTCAGCGCCTGGCAATTAGTATAGGAGCACTGTGTTTGACTTCTCTGGATGTTTCCCAGGCGAGTTATTGACAAGTAAATCCTAGACGCTCGATCTTGGTTATTTTCGCTTTCGCGGCTGGCAGTAAAAGAACCATGTTTCTGTGAATAACTCCTGAACCGTAAGTCCTAGACGCTCGCTCTTGGCTGCATTCGATTCAGCTCGTGGCAGCCAGTCTAAAAAACACTATCTTGGACTTCTCTGCATGTTTCCCAGGCGAGCAATTGGCAGCATGTTCAGAACCATGTTTCTGTGAATAACTCCTGAACCGTAAGTCCTAGACGCTCGCTCTTGGCTGCATTCGATTCAGCTCGTGGCAGCCAGTCTAAAAAACACTATCTTGGACTTCTCTGCATGTTTCCCAGGCGAGAAATTGGCAGCATGTTCAGAACCATGTTTCTGTGAATAACTCCTGAACCGTAAGTCCTAGACGCTCGCTCTTGGCTGCATTCGATTCAGCTCGTGGCAGCCAGTCTAAAAAACACTATCTTGGACTTCTCTGCATGTTTCCCAGGCGAGCAATTGGCAGCATGTTCAGAACCATGTTTCTGTGAATAACTCCTGAACCGTAAGTCCTAGACGCTCGCTCTTGGCTGCATTCGATTCAGCTCGTGGCAGCCAGTCTAAAAAACACTATCTTGGACTTCTCTGCATGTTTCCCAGGCGAGAAATTGGCAGCATGTTCAAAACCATGTTTCTGTGAATAACTCCTGAACCGTAAGTCCTAGACGCTCGATCTTGGCGGCATTCGTCTCAGCGCCTGGCAATTAGTATAGGAGCACTGTGTTTGACTTCTCTGGATGTTTCCCAGGCGAGTTATTGACAAGTAAATCCTAGACGCTCGATCTTGGTTATTTTCGCTTTCGCGGCTGGCAGTAAAAGAACCATGTTTCTGTGAATAACTCCTGAACCGTAAGTCCTAGACGCTCGCTCTTGGCTGCATTCGATTCAGCTCGTGGCAGCCAGTCTAAAAAACACTATCTTGGACTTCTCTGCATGTTTCCCAGGCGAGAAATTGGCAGCATGTTCAGAACCATGTTTCTGTGAATAACTCCTGAACCGTAAGTCCTAGACGCTCGATCTTGGCGGCATTCGTCTCAGCGCCTGGCAATTAGTATAGGAGCACTGTGTTTGACTTCTCTGGATGTTTCCCAGGCGAGTTATTGACAAGTAAATCCTAGACGCTCGATCTTGGTTATTTTCGCTTTCGCGGCTGGCAGTAAAAGAACCATGTTTCTGTGAATAACTCCTGAACCGTAAGTCCTAGACGCTCGCTCTTGGCTGCATTCGATTCAGCTCGTGGCAGCCAGTCTAAAAAACACTATCTTGGACTTCTCTGCATGTTTCCCAGGCGAGCAATTGGCAGCATGTTCAGAACCATGTTTCTGTGAATAACTCCTGAACCGTAAGTCCTAGACGCTCGCTCTTGGCTGCATTCGATTCAGCTCGTGGCAGCCAGTCTAAAAAACACTATCTTGGACTTCTCTGCATGTTTCCCAGACGAGCAATTGGCAGCATGTTCAGAACCATGTTTCTGTGAATAACTCCTGAACCGTAAGTCCTAGACGCTCGCTCTTGGCTGCATTCGATTCAGCTCGTGGCAGCCAGTCTAAAAAACACTATCTTGGACTTCTCTGCATGTTTCCCAGGCGAGAAATTGGCAGCATGTTCAGAACCATGTTTCTGTGAATAACTCCTGAACCGTAAGTCCTAGACGCTCGATCTTGGCGGCATTCGTCTCAGCGCCTGGCAATTAGTATAGGAGCACTGTGTTTGACTTCTCTGGATGTTTCCCAGGCGAGTTATTGACAAGTAAATCCTAGACGCTCGATCTTGGTTATTTTCGCTTTCGCGGCTGGCAGTAAAAGAACCATGTTTCTGTGAATAACTCCTGAACCGTAAGTCCTAGACGCTCGCTCTTGGCTGCATTCGATTCAGCTCGTGGCAGCCAGTCTAAAAAACACTATCTTGGACTTCTCTGCATGTTTCCCAGGCGAGAAATTGGCAGCATGTTCAGAACCATGTTTCTGTGAATAACTCCTGAACCGTAAGTCCTAGACGCTCGATCTTGGCGGCATTCGTCTCAGCGCCTGGCAATTAGTATAGGAGCACTGTGTTTGACTTCTCTGGATGTTTCCCAGGCGAGTTATTGACAAGTAAATCCTAGACGCTCGATCTTGGTTATTTTCGCTTTCGCGGCTGGCAGTAAAAGAACCATGTTTCTGTGAATAACTCCTGAACCGTAAGTCCTAGACGCTCGCTCTTGGCTGCATTCGATTCAGCTCGTGGCAGCCAGTCTAAAAAACACTATCTTGGACTTCTCTGCATGTTTCCCAGGCGAGCAATTGGCAGCATGTTCAGAACCATGTTTCTGTGAATAACTCCTGAACCGTAAGTCCTAGACGCTCGCTCTTGGCTGCATTCGATTCAGCTCGTGGCAGCCAGTCTAAAAAACACTATCTTGGACTTCTCTGCATGTTTCCCAGGCGAGCAATTGGCAGCATGTTCAGAACCATGTTTCTGTGAATAACTCCTGAACCGTAAGTCCTAGACGCTCGCTCTTGGCTGCATTCGATTCAGCTCGTGGCAGCCAGTCTAAAAAACACTATCTTGGACTTCTCTGCATGTTTCCCAGGCGAGCAATTGGCAGCATGTTCAGAACCATGTTTCTGTGAATAACTCCTGAACCGTAAGTCCTAGACGCTCGCTCTTGGCTGCATTCGATTCAGCTCGTGGCAGCCAGTCTAAAAAACACTATCTTGGACTTCTCTGCATGTTCCTAAGGCAAATGTTTCTAAAGCTAATTCTTGAACCGTAAGTCCTAGACGCTCGATCTTGGCGGCATTCGTCTCAGCGCCAGGCAATTAGTATAGGAGCACTGTGTTTGACTTCTCTGGATGTTTCCCAGGCGAGTTATTGACAAGTAAATCCTAGACGCTCGATCTTGGTTATTTTCGCTTTCGCGGCTGGCAGTAAAAGAACCATGTTTCTGTGAATAACTCCTGAACCGTAAGTCCTAGACGCTCGCTCTTGGCTGCATTCGATTCAGCTCGTGGCAGCCAGTCTAAAAAACACTATCTTGGACTTCTCTGCATGTTTCCCAGGCGAGCAATTGGCAGCATGTTCAGAACCATGTTTCTGTGAATAACTCCTGAACCGTAAGTCCTAGACGCTCGCTCTTGGCTGCATTCGATTCAGCTCGTGGCAGCCAGTCTAAAAAACACTATCTTGGACTTCTCTGCATGTTCCTAAGGCAAATGTTTCTAAAGCTAATTCTTGAACCGTAAGTCCTAGACGCTCGATCTTGGCGGCATTCGTCTCAGCGCCAGGCAATTAGTATAGGAGCACTGTGTTTGACTTCTCTGGATGTTTCCCAGGCGAGTTATTGACAAGTAAATCCTAGACGCTCGATCTTGGTTATTTTCGCTTTCGCGGCTGGCAGTAAAAGAACCATGTTTCTGTGAATAACTCCTGAACCGTAAGTCCTAGACGCTCGCTCTTGGCTGCATTCGATTCAGCTCGTGGCAGCCAGTCTAAAAAACACTATCTTGGACTTCTCTGCTTGTTTCCCAGGCGAGCAATTGGCAGCATGTTCAGAACCATGTTTCTGTGAATAACTCCTGAACCGTAAGTCCTAGACGCTCGCTCTTGGCTGCATTCGATTCAGCTCGTGGCAGCCAGTCTAAAAAACACTATCTTGGACTTCTCTGCATGTTTCCCAGGCGAGCAATTGGCAGCATGTTCAGAACCATGTTTCTGTGAATAACTCCTGAACCGTAAGTCCTAGACGCTCGCTCTTGGCTGCATTCGATTCAGCTCGTGGCAGCCAGTCTAAAAAACACTATCTTGGACTTCTCTGCATGTTTCCCAGGCGAGCAATTGGCAGCATGTTCAGAACCATGTTTCTGTGAATAACTCCTGAACCGTAAGTCCTAGACGCTCGCTCTTGGCTGCATTCGATTCAGCTCGTGGCAGCCAGTCTAAAAAACACTATCTTGGACTTCTCTGCATGTTCCTAAGGCAAATGTTTCTAAAGCTAATTCTTGAACCGTAAGTCCTAGACGCTCGATCTTGGCGGCATTCGTCTCAGCGCCACGCAATTAGTATAGGAGCACTGTGTTTGACTTCTCTGGATGTTTCCCAGGCGAGTTATTGACAAGTAAATCCTAGACGCTCGATCTTGGTTATTTTCGCTTTCGCGGCTGGCAGTAAAAGAACCATGTTTCTGTGAATAACTCCTGAACCGTAAGTCCTAGACGCTCGCTCTTGGCTGCATTCGATTCAGCTCGTGGCAGCCAGTCTAAAAAACACTATCTTGGACTTCTCTGCATGTTTCCCAGGCGAGCAATTGGCAGCATGTTCAGAACCATGTTTCTGTGAATAACTCCTGAACCGTAAGTCCTAGACGCTCGCTCTTGGCTGCATTCGATTCAGCTCGTGGCAGCCAGTCTAAAAAACACTATCTTGGACTTCTCTGCATGTTTCCCAGGCGAGCAATTGGCAGCATGTTCAGAACCATGTTTCTGTGAATAACTCCTGAACCGTAAGTCCTAGACGCTCGCTCTTGGCTGCATTCGATTCAGCTCGTGGCAGCCAGTCTAAAAAACACTATCTTGGACTTCTCTGCATGTTCCTAAGGCAAATGTTTCTAAAGCTAATTCTTGAACCGTAAGTCCTAGACGCTCGATCTTGGCGGCATTCGTCTCAGCGCCACGCAATTAGTATAGGAGCACTGTGTTTGACTTCTCTGGATGTTTCCCAGGCGAGTTATTGACAAGTAAATCCTAGACGCTCGATCTTGGTTATTTTCGCTTTCGCGGCTGGCAGTAAAAGAACCATGTTTCTGTGAATAACTCCTGAACCGTAAGTCCTAGACGCTCGCTCTTGGCTGCATTCGATTCAGCTCGTGGCAGCCAGTCTAAAAAACACTATCTTGGACTTCTCTGCTTGTTTCCCAGGCGAGCAATTGGCAGCATTTTCAGAACCATGTTTCTGTGAATAACTCCAGAACCGTAAGTCCTAGACGCTCGCTCTTGGCTGCATTCGATTCAGCTCGTGGCAGCCAGTCTAAAAAACACTATCTTGGACTTCTCTGCATGTTTCCCAGGCGAGCAATTGTCAGCATGTTCAGAACCATGTTTCTGTGAATAACTCCTGAACCGTAAGTCCTAGACGCTCGCTCTTGGCTGCATTCGATTCAGCTCGTGGCAGCCAGTCTAAAAAACACTATCTTGGACTTCTCTGCATGTTTCCCAGGCGAGCAATTGGCAGCATGTTCAGAACCATGTTTCTGTGAATAACTCCTGAACCGTAAGTCCTAGACGCTCGCTCTTGGCTGCATTCGATTCAGCTCGTGGCAGCCAGTCTAAAAAACACTATCTTGGACTTCTCTGCATGTTTCCCAGGCGAGAAATTGGCAGCATGTTCAGAACCATGTTTCTGTGAATAACTCCTGAACCGTAAGTCCTAGACGCTCGCTCTTGGCTGCATTCGATTCAGCTCGTGGCAGCCAGTCTAAAAAACACTATCTTGGACTTCTCTGCATGTTTCCCAGGCGAGCAATTGGCAGCATGTTCAGAACCATGTTTCTGTGAATAACTCCTGAACCGTAAGTCCTAGACGCTCGCTCTTGGCTGCATTCGATTCAGCTCGTGGCAGCCAGTCTAAAAAACACTATCTTGGACTTCTCTGCATGTTTCCCAGGCGAGAAATTGGCAGCATGTTCAAAACCATGTTTCTGTGAATAACTCCTGAACCGTAAGTCCTAGACGCTCGATCTTGGCGGCATTCGTCTCAGCGCCTGGCAATTAGTATAGGAGCACTGTGTTTGACTTCTCTGGATGTTTCCCAGGCGAGTTATTGACAAGTAAATCCTAGACGCTCGATCTTGGTTATTTTCGCTTTCGCGGCTGGCAGTAAAAGAACCATGTTTCTGTGAATAACTCCTGAACCGTAAGTCCTAGACGCTCGCTCTTGGCTGCATTCGATTCAGCTCGTGGCAGCCAGTCTAAAAAACACTATCTTGGACTTCTCTGCATGTTTCCCAGGCGAGAAATTGGCAGCATGTTCAGAACCATGTTTCTGTGAATAACTCCTGAACCGTAAGTCCTAGACGCTCGATCTTGGCGGCATTCGTCTCAGCGCCTGGCAATTAGTATAGGAGCACTGTGTTTGACTTCTCTGGATGTTTCCCAGGCGAGTTATTGACAAGTAAATCCTAGACGCTCGATCTTGGTTATTTTCGCTTTCGCGGCTGGCAGTAAAAGAACCATGTTTCTGTGAATAACTCCTGAACCGTAAGTCCTAGACGCTCGCTCTTGGCTGCATTCGATTCAGCTCGTGGCAGCCAGTCTAAAAAACACTATCTTGGACTTCTCTGCATGTTTCCCAGGCGAGCAATTGGCAGCATGTTCAGAACCATGTTTCTGTGAATAACTCCTGAACCGTAAGTCCTAGACGCTCGCTCTTGGCTGCATTCGATTCAGCTCGTGGCAGCCAGTCTAAAAAACACTATCTTGGACTTCTCTGCATGTTTCCCAGGCGAGCAATTGGCAGCATGTTCAGAACCATGTTTCTGTGAATAACTCCTGAACCGTAAGTCCTAGACGCTCGCTCTTGGCTGCATTCGATTCAGCTCGTGGCAGCCAGTCTAAAAAACACTATCTTGGACTTCTCTGCATGTTTCCCAGGCGAGCAATTGGCAGCATGTTCAGAACCATGTTTCTGTGAATAACTCCTGAACCGTAAGTCCTAGACGCTCGCTCTTGGCTGCATTCGATTCAGCTCGTGGCAGCCAGTCTAAAAAACACTATCTTGGACTTCTCTGCATGTTCCTAAGGCAAATGTTTCTAAAGCTAATTCTTGAACCGTAAGTCCTAGACGCTCGATCTTGGCGGCATTCGTCTCAGCGCCAGGCAATTAGTATAGGAGCACTGTGTTTGACTTCTCTGGATGTTTCCCAGGCGAGTTATTGACAAGTAAATCCTAGACGCTCGATCTTGGTTATTTTCGCTTTCGCGGCTGGCAGTAAAAGAACCATGTTTCTGTGAATAACTCCTGAACCGTAAGTCCTAGACGCTCGCTCTTGGCTGCATTCGATTCAGCTCGTGGCAGCCAGTCTAAAAAACACTATCTTGGACTTCTCTGCATGTTTCCCAGGCGAGCAATTGGCAGCATGTTCAGAACCATGTTTCTGTGAATAACTCCTGAACCGTAAGTCCTAGACGCTCGCTCTTGGCTGCATTCGATTCAGCTCGTGGCAGCCAGTCTAAAAAACACTATCTTGGACTTCTCTGCATGTTCCTAAGGCAAATGTTTCTAAAGCTAATTCTTGAACCGTAAGTCCTAGACGCTCGATCTTGGCGGCATTCGTCTCAGCGCCAGGCAATTAGTATAGGAGCACTGTGTTTGACTTCTCTGGATGTTTCCCAGGCGAGTTATTGACAAGTAAATCCTAGACGCTCGATCTTGGTTATTTTCGCTTTCGCGGCTGGCAGTAAAAGAACCATGTTTCTGTGAATAACTCCTGAACCGTAAGTCCTAGACGCTCGCTCTTGGCTGCATTCGATTCAGCTCGTGGCAGCCAGTCTAAAAAACACTATCTTGGACTTCTCTGCTTGTTTCCCAGGCGAGCAATTGGCAGCATGTTCAGAACCATGTTTCTGTGAATAACTCCTGAACCGTAAGTCCTAGACGCTCGCTCTTGGCTGCATTCGATTCAGCTCGTGGCAGCCAGTCTAAAAAACACTATCTTGGACTTCTCTGCATGTTTCCCAGGCGAGCAATTGGCAGCATGTTCAGAACCATGTTTCTGTGAATAACTCCTGAACCGTAAGTCCTAGACGCTCGCTCTTGGCTGCATTCGATTCAGCTCGTGGCAGCCAGTCTAAAAAACACTATCTTGGACTTCTCTGCATGTTTCCCAGGCGAGCAATTGGCAGCATGTTCAGAACCATGTTTCTGTGAATAACTCCTGAACCGTAAGTCCTAGACGCTCGCTCTTGGCTGCATTCGATTCAGCTCGTGGCAGCCAGTCTAAAAAACACTATCTTGGACTTCTCTGCATGTTCCTAAGGCAAATGTTTCTAAAGCTAATTCTTGAACCGTAAGTCCTAGACGCTCGATCTTGGCGGCATTCGTCTCAGCGCCACGCAATTAGTATAGGAGCACTGTGTTTGACTTCTCTGGATGTTTCCCAGGCGAGTTATTGACAAGTAAATCCTAGACGCTCGATCTTGGTTATTTTCGCTTTCGCGGCTGGCAGTAAAAGAACCATGTTTCTGTGAATAACTCCTGAACCGTAAGTCCTAGACGCTCGCTCTTGGCTGCATTCGATTCAGCTCGTGGCAGCCAGTCTAAAAAACACTATCTTGGACTTCTCTGCATGTTTCCCAGGCGAGCAATTGGCAGCATGTTCAGAACCATGTTTCTGTGAATAACTCCTGAACCGTAAGTCCTAGACGCTCGCTCTTGGCTGCATTCGATTCAGCTCGTGGCAGCCAGTCTAAAAAACACTATCTTGGACTTCTCTGCATGTTTCCCAGGCGAGCAATTGGCAGCATGTTCAGAACCATGTTTCTGTGAATAACTCCTGAACCGTAAGTCCTAGACGCTCGCTCTTGGCTGCATTCGATTCAGCTCGTGGCAGCCAGTCTAAAAAACACTATCTTGGACTTCTCTGCATGTTCCTAAGGCAAATGTTTCTAAAGCAAATTCTTGAACCGTAAGTCCTAGACGCTCGATCTTGGCGGCATTCGTCTCAGCGCCACGCAATTAGTATAGGAGCACTGTGTTTGACTTCTCTGGATGTTTCCCAGGCGAGTTATTGACAAGTAAATCCTAGACGCTCGATCTTGGTTATTTTCGCTTTCGCGGCTGGCAGTAAAAGAACCATGTTTCTGTGAATAACTCCTGAACCGTAAGTCCTAGACGCTCGCTCTTGGCTGCATTCGATTCAGCTCGTGGCAGCCAGTCTAAAAAACACTATCTTGGACTTCTCTGCTTGTTTCCCAGGCGAGCAATTGGCAGCATTTTCAGAACCATGTTTCTGTGAATAACTCCAGAACCGTAAGTCCTAGACGCTCGCTCTTGGCTGCATTCGATTCAGCTCGTGGCAGCCAGTCTAAAAAACACTATCTTGGACTTCTCTGCATGTTTCCCAGGCGAGCAATTGTCAGCATGTTCAGAACCATGTTTCTGTGAATAACTCCTGAACCGTAAGTCCTAGACGCTCGCTCTTGGCTGCATTCGATTCAGCTCGTGGCAGCCAGTCTAAAAAACACTATCTTGGACTTCTCTGCATGTTTCCCAGGCGAGCAATTGGCAGCATGTTCAGAACCATGTTTCTGTGAATAACTCCTGAACCGTAAGTCCTAGACGCTCGCTCTTGGCTGCATTCGATTCAGCTCGTGGCAGCCAGTCTAAAAAACACTATCTTGGACTTCTCTGCATGTTTCCCAGGCGAGAAATTGGCAGCATGTTCAGAACCATGTTTCTGTGAATAACTCCTGAACCGTAAGTCCTAGACGCTCGCTCTTGGCTGCATTCGATTCAGCTCGTGGCAGCCAGTCTAAAAAACACTATCTTGGACTTCTCTGCATGTTTCCCAGGCGAGCAATTGGCAGCATGTTCAGAACCATGTTTCTGTGAATAACTCCTGAACCGTAAGTCCTAGACGCTCGCTCTTGGCTGCATTCGATTCAGCTCGTGGCAGCCAGTCTAAAAAACACTATCTTGGACTTCTCTGCATGTTTCCCAGGCGAGAAATTGGCAGCATGTTCAAAACCATGTTTCTGTGAATAACTCCTGAACCGTAAGTCCTAGACGCTCGATCTTGGCGGCATTCGTCTCAGCGCCTGGCAATTAGTATAGGAGCACTGTGTTTGACTTCTCTGGATGTTTCCCAGGCGAGTTATTGACAAGTAAATCCTAGACGCTCGATCTTGGTTATTTTCGCTTTCGCGGCTGGCAGTAAAAGAACCATGTTTCTGTGAATAACTCCTGAACCGTAAGTCCTAGACGCTCGCTCTTGGCTGCATTCGATTCAGCTCGTGGCAGCCAGTCTAAAAAACACTATCTTGGACTTCTCTGCATGTTTCCCAGGCGAGAAATTGGCAGCATGTTCAGAACCATGTTTCTGTGAATAACTCCTGAACCGTAAGTCCTAGACGCTCGATCTTGGCGGCATTCGTCTCAGCGCCTGGCAATTAGTATAGGAGCACTGTGTTTGACTTCTCTGGATGTTTCCCAGGCGAGTTATTGACAAGTAAATCCTAGACGCTCGATCTTGGTTATTTTCGCTTTCGCGGCTGGCAGTAAAAGAACCATGTTTCTGTGAATAACTCCTGAACCGTAAGTCCTAGACGCTCGCTCTTGGCTGCATTCGATTCAGCTCGTGGCAGCCAGTCTAAAAAACACTATCTTGGACTTCTCTGCATGTTTCCCAGGCGAGCAATTGGCAGCATGTTCAGAACCATGTTTCTGTGAATAACTCCTGAACCGTAAGTCCTAGACGCTCGCTCTTGGCTGCATTCGATTCAGCTCGTGGCAGCCAGTCTAAAAAACACTATCTTGGACTTCTCTGCATGTTTCCCAGACGAGCAATTGGCAGCATGTTCAGAACCATGTTTCTGTGAATAACTCCTGAACCGTAAGTCCTAGACGCTCGCTCTTGGCTGCATTCGATTCAGCTCGTGGCAGCCAGTCTAAAAAACACTATCTTGGACTTCTCTGCTTGTTTCCCAGGCGAGCAATTGGCAGCATGTTCAGAACCATGTTTCTGTGAATAACTCCTGAACCGTAAGTCCTAGACGCTCGCTCTTGGCTGCATTCGATTCAGCTCGTGGCAGCCAGTCTAAAAAACACTATCTTGGACTTCTCTGCATGTTCCTAAGGCAAATGTTTCTAAAGCTAATTCTTGAACCGTAAGTCCTAGACGCTCGATCTTGGCGGCATTCGTCTCAGCGCCACGCAATTAGTATAGGAGCACTGTGTTTGACTTCTCTGGATGTTTCCCAGGCGAGTTATTGACAAGTAAATCCTAGACGCTCGATCTTGGTTATTTTCGCTTTCGCGGCTGGCAGTAAAAGAACCATGTTTCTGTGAATAACTCCTGAACCGTAAGTCCTAGACGCTCGCTCTTGGCTGCATTCGATTCAGCTCGTGGCAGCCAGTCTAAAAAACACTATCTTGGACTTCTCTGCTTGTTTCCCAGGCGAGCAATTGGCAGCATTTTCAGAACCATGTTTCTGTGAATAACTCCTGAACCGTAAGTCCTAGACGCTCGCTCTTGGCTGCATTCGATTCAGCTCGTGGCAGCCAGTCTAAAAAACACTATCTTGGACTTCTCTGCATGTTTCCCAGGCGAGCAATTGTCAGCATGTTCAGAACCATGTTTCTGTGAATAACTCCTGAACCGTAAGTCCTAGACGCTCGCTCTTGGCTGCATTCGATTCAGCTCGTGGCAGCCAGTCTAAAAAACACTATCTTGGACTTCTCTGCATGTTTCCCAGGCGAGCAATTGGCAGCATGTTCAGAACCATGTTTCTGTGAATAACTCCTGAACCGTAAGTCCTAGACGCTCGCTCTTGGCTGCATTCGATTCAGCTCGTGGCAGCCAGTCTAAAAAACACTATCTTGGACTTCTCTGCATGTTTCCCAGGCGAGAAATTGGCAGCATGTTCAGAACCATGTTTCTGTGAATAACTCCTGAACCGTAAGTCCTAGACGCTCGCTCTTGGCTGCATTCGATTCAGCTCGTGGCAGCCAGTCTAAAAAACACTATCTTGGACTTCTCTGCATGTTTCCCAGGCGAGCAATTGGCAGCATGTTCAGAACCATGTTTCTGTGAATAACTCCTGAACCGTAAGTCCTAGACGCTCGCTCTTGGCTGCATTCGATTCAGCTCGTGGCAGCCAGTCTAAAAAACACTATCTTGGACTTCTCTGCATGTTTCCCAGGCGAGAAATTGGCAGCATGTTCAAAACCATGTTTCTGTGAATAACTCCTGAACCGTAAGTCCTAGACGCTCGATCTTGGCGGCATTCGTCTCAGCGCCTGGCAATTAGTATAGGAGCACTGTGTTTGACTTCTCTGGATGTTTCCCAGGCGAGTTATTGACAAGTAAATCCTAGACGCTCGATCTTGGTTATTTTCGCTTTCGCGGCTGGCAGTAAAAGAACCATGTTTCTGTGAATAACTCCTGAACCGTAAGTCCTAGACGCTCGCTCTTGGCTGCATTCGATTCAGCTCGTGGCAGCCAGTCTAAAAAACACTATCTTGGACTTCTCTGCATGTTTCCCAGGCGAGAAATTGGCAGCATGTTCAGAACCATGTTTCTGTGAATAACTCCTGAACCGTAAGTCCTAGACGCTCGATCTTGGCGGCATTCGTCTCAGCGCCTGGCAATTAGTATAGGAGCACTGTGTTTGACTTCTCTGGATGTTTCCCAGGCGAGTTATTGACAAGTAAATCCTAGACGCTCGATCTTGGTTATTTTCGCTTTCGCGGCTGGCAGTAAAAGAACCATGTTTCTGTGAATAACTCCTGAACCGTAAGTCCTAGACGCTCGCTCTTGGCTGCATTCGATTCAGCTCGTGGCAGCCAGTCTAAAAAACACTATCTTGGACTTCTCTGCATGTTTCCCAGGCGAGCAATTGGCAGCATGTTCAGAACCATGTTTCTGTGAATAACTCCTGAACCGTAAGTCCTAGACGCTCGCTCTTGGCTGCATTCGATTCAGCTCGTGGCAGCCAGTCTAAAAAACACTATCTTGGACTTCTCTGCATGTTTCCCAGACGAGCAATTGGCAGCATGTTCAGAACCATGTTTCTGTGAATAACTCCTGAACCGTAAGTCCTAGACGCTCGCTCTTGGCTGCATTCGATTCAGCTCGTGGCAGCCAGTCTAAAAAACACTATCTTGGACTTCTCTGCATGTTTCCCAGGCGAGAAATTGGCAGCATGTTCAGAACCATGTTTCTGTGAATAACTCCTGAACCGTAAGTCCTAGACGCTCGATCTTGGCGGCATTCGTCTCAGCGCCTGGCAATTAGTATAGGAGCACTGTGTTTGACTTCTCTGGATGTTTCCCAGGCGAGTTATTGACAAGTAAATCCTAGACGCTCGATCTTGGTTATTTTCGCTTTCGCGGCTGGCAGTAAAAGAACCATGTTTCTGTGAATAACTCCTGAACCGTAAGTCCTAGACGCTCGCTCTTGGCTGCATTCGATTCAGCTCGTGGCAGCCAGTCTAAAAAACACTATCTTGGACTTCTCTGCATGTTTCCCAGGCGAGCAATTGGCAGCATGTTCAGAACCATGTTTCTGTGAATAACTCCTGAACCGTAAGTCCTAGACGCTCGCTCTTGGCTGCATTCGATTCAGCTCGTGGCAGCCAGTCTAAAAAACACTATCTTGGACTTCTCTGCATGTTTCCCAGACGAGCAATTGGCAGCATGTTCAGAACCATGTTTCTGTGAATAACTCCTGAACCGTAAGTCCTAGACGCTCGCTCTTGGCTGCATTCGATTCAGCTCGTGGCAGCCAGTCTAAAAAACACTATCTTGGACTTCTCTGCTTGTTTCCCAGGCGAGCAATTGGCAGCATGTTCAGAACCATGTTTCTGTGAATAACTCCTGAACCGTAAGTCCTAGACGCTCGCTCTTGGCTGCATTCGATTCAGCTCGTGGCAGCCAGTCTAAAAAACACTATCTTGGACTTCTCTGCATGTTCCTAAGGCAAATGTTTCTAAAGCTAATTCTTGAACCGTAAGTCCTAGACGCTCGATCTTGGCGGCATTCGTCTCAGCGCCACGCAATTAGTATAGGAGCACTGTGTTTGACTTCTCTGGATGTTTCCCAGGCGAGTTATTGACAAGTAAATCCTAGACGCTCGATCTTGGTTATTTTCGCTTTCGCGGCTGGCAGTAAAAGAACCATGTTTCTGTGAATAACTCCTGAACCGTAAGTCCTAGACGCTCGCTCTTGGCTGCATTCGATTCAGCTCGTGGCAGCCAGTCTAAAAAACACTATCTTGGACTTCTCTGCATGTTTCCCAGGCGAGCAATTGGCAGCATGTTCAGAACCATGTTTCTGTGAATAACTCCTGAACCGTAAGTCCTAGACGCTCGCTCTTGGCTGCATTCGATTCAGCTCGTGGCAGCCAGTCTAAAAAACACTATCTTGGACTTCTCTGCATGTTTCCCAGGCGAGCAATTGGCAGCATGTTCAGAACCATGTTTCTGTGAATAACTCCTGAACCGTAAGTCCTAGACGCTCGCTCTTGGCTGCATTCGATTCAGCTCGTGGCAGCCAGTCTAAAAAACACTATCTTGGACTTCTCTGCATGTTCCTAAGGCAAATGTTTCTAAAGCTAATTCTTGAACCGTAAGTCCTAGACGCTCGATCTTGGCGGCATTCGTCTCAGCGCCACGCAATTAGTATAGGAGCACTGTGTTTGACTTCTCTGGATGTTTCCCAGGCGAGTTATTGACAAGTAAATCCTAGACGCTCGATCTTGGTTATTTTCGCTTTCGCGGCTGGCAGTAAAAGAACCATGTTTCTGTGAATAACTCCTGAACCGTAAGTCCTAGACGCTCGCTCTTGGCTGCATTCGATTCAGCTCGTGGCAGCCAGTCTAAAAAACACTATCTTGGACTTCTCTGCTTGTTTCCCAGGCGAGCAATTGGCAGCATTTTCAGAACCATGTTTCTGTGAATAACTCCTGAACCGTAAGTCCTAGACGCTCGCTCTTGGCTGCATTCGATTCAGCTCGTGGCAGCCAGTCTAAAAAACACTATCTTGGACTTCTCTGCATGTTTCCCAGGCGAGCAATTGTCAGCATGTTCAGAACCATGTTTCTGTGAATAACTCCTGAACCGTAAGTCCTAGACGCTCGCTCTTGGCTGCATTCGATTCAGCTCGTGGCAGCCAGTCTAAAAAACACTATCTTGGACTTCTCTGCATGTTTCCCAGGCGAGCAATTGGCAGCATGTTCAGAACCATGTTTCTGTGAATAACTCCTGAACCGTAAGTCCTAGACGCTCGCTCTTGGCTGCATTCGATTCAGCTCGTGGCAGCCAGTCTAAAAAACACTATCTTGGACTTCTCTGCATGTTTCCCAGGCGAGAAATTGTCAGCATGTTCAGAACCATGTTTCTGTGAATAACTCCTGAACCGTAAGTCCTAGACGCTCGCTCTTGGCTGCATTCGATTCAGCTCGTGGCAGCCAGTCTAAAAAACACTATCTTGGACTTCTCTGCATGTTTCCCAGGCGAGCAATTGGCAGCATGTTCAGAACCATGTTTCTGTGAATAACTCCTGAACCGTAAGTCCTAGACGCTCGCTCTTGGCTGCATTCGATTCAGCTCGTGGCAGCCAGTCTAAAAAACACTATCTTGGACTTCTCTGCATGTTTCCCAGGCGAGAAATTGGCAGCATGTTCAGAACCATGTTTCTGTGAATAACTCCTGAACCGTAAGTCCTAGACGCTCGCTCTTGGCTGCATTCGATTCAGCTCGTGGCAGCCAGTCTAAAAAACACTATCTTGGACTTCTCTGCATGTTTCCCAGGCGAGCAATTGGCAGCATGTTCAGAACCATGTTTCTGTGAATAACTCCTGAACCGTAAGTCCTAGACGCTCGCTCTTGGCTGCATTCGATTCAGCTCGTGGCAGCCAGTCTAAAAAACACTATCTTGGACTTCTCTGCATGTTTCCCAGGCGAGAAATTGGCAGCATGTTCAAAACCATGTTTCTGTGAATAACTCCTGAACCGTAAGTCCTAGACGCTCGATCTTGGCGGCATTCGTCTCAGCGCCTGGCAATTAGTATAGGAGCACTGTGTTTGACTTCTCTGGATGTTTCCCAGGCGAGTTATTGACAAGTAAATCCTAGACGCTCGATCTTGGTTATTTTCGCTTTCGCGGCTGGCAGTAAAAGAACCATGTTTCTGTGAATAACTCCTGAACCGTAAGTCCTAGACGCTCGCTCTTGGCTGCATTCGATTCAGCTCGTGGCAGCCAGTCTAAAAAACACTATCTTGGACTTCTCTGCATGTTTCCCAGGCGAGAAATTGGCAGCATGTTCAGAACCATGTTTCTGTGAATAACTCCTGAACCGTAAGTCCTAGACGCTCGATCTTGGCGGCATTCGTCTCAGCGCCTGGCAATTAGTATAGGAGCACTGTGTTTGACTTCTCTGGATGTTTCCCAGGCGAGTTATTGACAAGTAAATCCTAGACGCTCGATCTTGGTTATTTTCGCTTTCGCGGCTGGCAGTAAAAGAACCATGTTTCTGTGAATAACTCCTGAACCGTAAGTCCTAGACGCTCGCTCTTGGCTGCATTCGATTCAGCTCGTGGCAGCCAGTCTAAAAAACACTATCTTGGACTTCTCTGCATGTTTCCCAGGCGAGCAATTGGCAGCATGTTCAGAACCATGTTTCTGTGAATAACTCCTGAACCGTAAGTCCTAGACGCTCGCTCTTGGCTGCATTCGATTCAGCTCGTGGCAGCCAGTCTAAAAAACACTATCTTGGACTTCTCTGCATGTTTCCCAGGCGAGCAATTGGCAGCATGTTCAGAACCATGTTTCTGTGAATAACTCCTGAACCGTAAGTCCTAGACGCTCGCTCTTGGCTGCATTCGATTCAGCTCGTGGCAGCCAGTCTAAAAAACACTATCTTGGACTTCTCTGCATGTTCCTAAGGCAAATGTTTCTAAAGCTAATTCTTGAACCGTAAGTCCTAGACGCTCGATCTTGGCGGCATTCGTCTCAGCGCCACGCAATTAGTATAGGAGCACTGTGTTTGACTTCTCTGGATGTTTCCCAGGCGAGTTATTGACAAGTAAATCCTAGACGCTCGATCTTGGTTATTTTCGCTTTCGCGGCTGGCAGTAAAAGAACCATGTTTCTGTGAATAACTCCTGAACCGTAAGTCCTAGACGCTCGCTCTTGGCTGCATTCGATTCAGCTCGTGGCAGCCAGTCTAAAAAACACTATCTTGGACTTCTCTGCTTGTTTCCCAGGCGAGCAATTGGCAGCATTTTCAGAACCATGTTTCTGTGAATAACTCCTGAACCGTAAGTCCTAGACGCTCGCTCTTGGCTGCATTCGATTCAGCTCGTGGCAGCCAGTCTAAAAAACACTATCTTGGACTTCTCTGCATGTTTCCCAGGCGAGCAATTGTCAGCATGTTCAGAACCATGTTTCTGTGAATAACTCCTGAACCGTAAGTCCTAGACGCTCGCTCTTGGCTGCATTCGATTCAGCTCGTGGCAGCCAGTCTAAAAAACACTATCTTGGACTTCTCTGCATGTTTCCCAGGCGAGCAATTGGCAGCATGTTCAGAACCATGTTTCTGTGAATAACTCCTGAACCGTAAGTCCTAGACGCTCGCTCTTGGCTGCATTCGATTCAGCTCGTGGCAGCCAGTCTAAAAAACACTATCTTGGACTTCTCTGCATGTTTCCCAGGCGAGAAATTGGCAGCATGTTCAGAACCATGTTTCTGTGAATAACTCCTGAACCGTAAGTCCTAGACGCTCGCTCTTGGCTGCATTCGATTCAGCTCGTGGCAGCCAGTCTAAAAAACACTATCTTGGACTTCTCTGCATGTTTCCCAGGCGAGCAATTGGCAGCATGTTCAGAACCATGTTTCTGTGAATAACTCCTGAACCGTAAGTCCTAGACGCTCGCTCTTGGCTGCATTCGATTCAGCTCGTGGCAGCCAGTCTAAAAAACACTATCTTGGACTTCTCTGCATGTTTCCCAGGCGAGAAATTGGCAGCATGTTCAAAACCATGTTTCTGTGAATAACTCCTGAACCGTAAGTCCTAGACGCTCGATCTTGGCGGCATTCGTCTCAGCGCCTGGCAATTAGTATAGGAGCACTGTGTTTGACTTCTCTGGATGTTTCCCAGGCGAGTTATTGACAAGTAAATCCTAGACGCTCGATCTTGGTTATTTTCGCTTTCGCGGCTGGCAGTAAAAGAACCATGTTTCTGTGAATAACTCCTGAACCGTAAGTCCTAGACGCTCGCTCTTGGCTGCATTCGATTCAGCTCGTGGCAGCCAGTCTAAAAAACACTATCTTGGACTTCTCTGCATGTTTCCCAGGCGAGAAATTGGCAGCATGTTCAGAACCATGTTTCTGTGAATAACTCCTGAACCGTAAGTCCTAGACGCTCGATCTTGGCGGCATTCGTCTCAGCGCCTGGCAATTAGTATAGGAGCACTGTGTTTGACTTCTCTGGATGTTTCCCAGGCGAGTTATTGACAAGTAAATCCTAGACGCTCGATCTTGGTTATTTTCGCTTTCGCGGCTGGCAGTAAAAGAACCATGTTTCTGTGAATAACTCCTGAACCGTAAGTCCTAGACGCTCGCTCTTGGCTGCATTCGATTCAGCTCGTGGCAGCCAGTCTAAAAAACACTATCTTGGACTTCTCTGCATGTTTCCCAGGCGAGCAATTGGCAGCATGTTCAGAACCATGTTTCTGTGAATAACTCCTGAACCGTAAGTCCTAGACGCTCGCTCTTGGCTGCATTCGATTCAGCTCGTGGCAGCCAGTCTAAAAAACACTATCTTGGACTTCTCTGCATGTTTCCCAGACGAGCAATTGGCAGCATGTTCAGAACCATGTTTCTGTGAATAACTCCTGAACCGTAAGTCCTAGACGCTCGCTCTTGGCTGCATTCGATTCAGCTCGTGGCAGCCAGTCTAAAAAACACTATCTTGGACTTCTCTGCATGTTTCCCAGGCGAGAAATTGGCAGCATGTTCAGAACCATGTTTCTGTGAATAACTCCTGAACCGTAAGTCCTAGACGCTCGATCTTGGCGGCATTCGTCTCAGCGCCTGGCAATTAGTATAGGAGCACTGTGTTTGACTTCTCTGGATGTTTCCCAGGCGAGTTATTGACAAGTAAATCCTAGACGCTCGATCTTGGTTATTTTCGCTTTCGCGGCTGGCAGTAAAAGAACCATGTTTCTGTGAATAACTCCTGAACCGTAAGTCCTAGACGCTCGCTCTTGGCTGCATTCGATTCAGCTCGTGGCAGCCAGTCTAAAAAACACTATCTTGGACTTCTCTGCATGTTTCCCAGGCGAGAAATTGGCAGCATGTTCAGAACCATGTTTCTGTGAATAACTCCTGAACCGTAAGTCCTAGACGCTCGATCTTGGCGGCATTCGTCTCAGCGCCTGGCAATTAGTATAGGAGCACTGTGTTTGACTTCTCTGGATGTTTCCCAGGCGAGTTATTGACAAGTAAATCCTAGACGCTCGATCTTGGTTATTTTCGCTTTCGCGGCTGGCAGTAAAAGAACCATGTTTCTGTGAATAACTCCTGAACCGTAAGTCCTAGACGCTCGCTCTTGGCTGCATTCGATTCAGCTCGTGGCAGCCAGTCTAAAAAACACTATCTTGGACTTCTCTGCATGTTTCCCAGGCGAGCAATTGGCAGCATGTTCAGAACCATGTTTCTGTGAATAACTCCTGAACCGTAAGTCCTAGACGCTCGCTCTTGGCTGCATTCGATTCAGCTCGTGGCAGCCAGTCTAAAAAACACTATCTTGGACTTCTCTGCATGTTTCCCAGGCGAGCAATTGGCAGCATGTTCAGAACCATGTTTCTGTGAATAACTCCTGAACCGTAAGTCCTAGACGCTCGCTCTTGGCTGCATTCGATTCAGCTCGTGGCAGCCAGTCTAAAAAACACTATCTTGGACTTCTCTGCATGTTTCCCAGGCGAGCAATTGGCAGCATGTTCAGAACCATGTTTCTGTGAATAACTCCTGAACCGTAAGTCCTAGACGCTCGCTCTTGGCTGCATTCGATTCAGCTCGTGGCAGCCAGTCTAAAAAACACTATCTTGGACTTCTCTGCATGTTCCTAAGGCAAATGTTTCTAAAGCTAATTCTTGAACCGTAAGTCCTAGACGCTCGATCTTGGCGGCATTCGTCTCAGCGCCAGGCAATTAGTATAGGAGCACTGTGTTTGACTTCTCTGGATGTTTCCCAGGCGAGTTATTGACAAGTAAATCCTAGACGCTCGATCTTGGTTATTTTCGCTTTCGCGGCTGGCAGTAAAAGAACCATGTTTCTGTGAATAACTCCTGAACCGTAAGTCCTAGACGCTCGCTCTTGGCTGCATTCGATTCAGCTCGTGGCAGCCAGTCTAAAAAACACTATCTTGGACTTCTCTGCATGTTTCCCAGGCGAGCAATTGGCAGCATGTTCAGAACCATGTTTCTGTGAATAACTCCTGAACCGTAAGTCCTAGACGCTCGCTCTTGGCTGCATTCGATTCAGCTCGTGGCAGCCAGTCTAAAAAACACTATCTTGGACTTCTCTGCATGTTCCTAAGGCAAATGTTTCTAAAGCTAATTCTTGAACCGTAAGTCCTAGACGCTCGATCTTGGCGGCATTCGTCTCAGCGCCAGGCAATTAGTATAGGAGCACTGTGTTTGACTTCTCTGGATGTTTCCCAGGCGAGTTATTGACAAGTAAATCCTAGACGCTCGATCTTGGTTATTTTCGCTTTCGCGGCTGGCAGTAAAAGAACCATGTTTCTGTGAATAACTCCTGAACCGTAAGTCCTAGACGCTCGCTCTTGGCTGCATTCGATTCAGCTCGTGGCAGCCAGTCTAAAAAACACTATCTTGGACTTCTCTGCTTGTTTCCCAGGCGAGCAATTGGCAGCATGTTCAGAACCATGTTTCTGTGAATAACTCCTGAACCGTAAGTCCTAGACGCTCGCTCTTGGCTGCATTCGATTCAGCTCGTGGCAGCCAGTCTAAAAAACACTATCTTGGACTTCTCTGCATGTTTCCCAGGCGAGCAATTGGCAGCATGTTCAGAACCATGTTTCTGTGAATAACTCCTGAACCGTAAGTCCTAGACGCTCGCTCTTGGCTGCATTCGATTCAGCTCGTGGCAGCCAGTCTAAAAAACACTATCTTGGACTTCTCTGCATGTTTCCCAGGCGAGCAATTGGCAGCATGTTCAGAACCATGTTTCTGTGAATAACTCCTGAACCGTAAGTCCTAGACGCTCGCTCTTGGCTGCATTCGATTCAGCTCGTGGCAGCCAGTCTAAAAAACACTATCTTGGACTTCTCTGCATGTTCCTAAGGCAAATGTTTCTAAAGCTAATTCTTGAACCGTAAGTCCTAGACGCTCGATCTTGGCGGCATTCGTCTCAGCGCCACGCAATTAGTATAGGAGCACTGTGTTTGACTTCTCTGGATGTTTCCCAGGCGAGTTATTGACAAGTAAATCCTAGACGCTCGATCTTGGTTATTTTCGCTTTCGCGGCTGGCAGTAAAAGAACCATGTTTCTGTGAATAACTCCTGAACCGTAAGTCCTAGACGCTCGCTCTTGGCTGCATTCGATTCAGCTCGTGGCAGCCAGTCTAAAAAACACTATCTTGGACTTCTCTGCATGTTTCCCAGGCGAGCAATTGGCAGCATGTTCAGAACCATGTTTCTGTGAATAACTCCTGAACCGTAAGTCCTAGACGCTCGCTCTTGGCTGCATTCGATTCAGCTCGTGGCAGCCAGTCTAAAAAACACTATCTTGGACTTCTCTGCATGTTTCCCAGGCGAGCAATTGGCAGCATGTTCAGAACCATGTTTCTGTGAATAACTCCTGAACCGTAAGTCCTAGACGCTCGCTCTTGGCTGCATTCGATTCAGCTCGTGGCAGCCAGTCTAAAAAACACTATCTTGGACTTCTCTGCATGTTCCTAAGGCAAATGTTTCTAAAGCTAATTCTTGAACCGTAAGTCCTAGACGCTCGATCTTGGCGGCATTCGTCTCAGCGCCACGCAATTAGTATAGGAGCACTGTGTTTGACTTCTCTGGATGTTTCCCAGGCGAGTTATTGACAAGTAAATCCTAGACGCTCGATCTTGGTTATTTTCGCTTTCGCGGCTGGCAGTAAAAGAACCATGTTTCTGTGAATAACTCCTGAACCGTAAGTCCTAGACGCTCGCTCTTGGCTGCATTCGATTCAGCTCGTGGCAGCCAGTCTAAAAAACACTATCTTGGACTTCTCTGCTTGTTTCCCAGGCGAGCAATTGGCAGCATTTTCAGAACCATGTTTCTGTGAATAACTCCAGAACCGTAAGTCCTAGACGCTCGCTCTTGGCTGCATTCGATTCAGCTCGTGGCAGCCAGTCTAAAAAACACTATCTTGGACTTCTCTGCATGTTTCCCAGGCGAGCAATTGTCAGCATGTTCAGAACCATGTTTCTGTGAATAACTCCTGAACCGTAAGTCCTAGACGCTCGCTCTTGGCTGCATTCGATTCAGCTCGTGGCAGCCAGTCTAAAAAACACTATCTTGGACTTCTCTGCATGTTTCCCAGGCGAGCAATTGGCAGCATGTTCAGAACCATGTTTCTGTGAATAACTCCTGAACCGTAAGTCCTAGACGCTCGCTCTTGGCTGCATTCGATTCAGCTCGTGGCAGCCAGTCTAAAAAACACTATCTTGGACTTCTCTGCATGTTTCCCAGGCGAGAAATTGGCAGCATGTTCAGAACCATGTTTCTGTGAATAACTCCTGAACCGTAAGTCCTAGACGCTCGCTCTTGGCTGCATTCGATTCAGCTCGTGGCAGCCAGTCTAAAAAACACTATCTTGGACTTCTCTGCATGTTTCCCAGGCGAGCAATTGTCAGCATGTTCAGAACCATGTTTCTGTGAATAACTCCTGAACCGTAAGTCCTAGACGCTCGCTCTTGGCTGCATTCGATTCAGCTCGTGGCAGCCAGTCTAAAAAACACTATCTTGGACTTCTCTGCATGTTTCCCAGGCGAGCAATTGGCAGCATGTTCAGAACCATGTTTCTGTGAATAACTCCTGAACCGTAAGTCCTAGACGCTCGCTCTTGGCTGCATTCGATTCAGCTCGTGGCAGCCAGTCTAAAAAACACTATCTTGGACTTCTCTGCATGTTCCTAAGGCAAATGTTTCTAAAGCTAATTCTTGAACCGTAAGTCCTAGACGCTCGATCTTGGCGGCATTCGTCTCAGCGCCAGGCAATTAGTATAGGAGCACTGTGTTTGACTTCTCTGGATGTTTCCCAGGCGAGTTATTGACAAGTAAATCCTAGACGCTCGATCTTGGTTATTTTCGCTTTCGCGGCTGGCAGTAAAAGAACCATGTTTCTGTGAATAACTCCTGAACCGTAAGTCCTAGACGCTCGCTCTTGGCTGCATTCGATTCAGCTCGTGGCAGCCAGTCTAAAAAACACTATCTTGGACTTCTCTGCATGTTTCCCAGGCGAGCAATTGGCAGCATGTTCAGAACCATGTTTCTGTGAATAACTCCTGAACCGTAAGTCCTAGACGCTCGCTCTTGGCTGCATTCGATTCAGCTCGTGGCAGCCAGTCTAAAAAACACTATCTTGGACTTCTCTGCATGTTCCTAAGGCAAATGTTTCTAAAGCTAATTCTTGAACCGTAAGTCCTAGACGCTCGATCTTGGCGGCATTCGTCTCAGCGCCAGGCAATTAGTATAGGAGCACTGTGTTTGACTTCTCTGGATGTTTCCCAGGCGAGTTATTGACAAGTAAATCCTAGACGCTCGATCTTGGTTATTTTCGCTTTCGCGGCTGGCAGTAAAAGAACCATGTTTCTGTGAATAACTCCTGAACCGTAAGTCCTAGACGCTCGCTCTTGGCTGCATTCGATTCAGCTCGTGGCAGCCAGTCTAAAAAACACTATCTTGGACTTCTCTGCTTGTTTCCCAGGCGAGCAATTGGCAGCATGTTCAGAACCATGTTTCTGTGAATAACTCCTGAACCGTAAGTCCTAGACGCTCGCTCTTGGCTGCATTCGATTCAGCTCGTGGCAGCCAGTCTAAAAAACACTATCTTGGACTTCTCTGCATGTTTCCCAGGCGAGCAATTGGCAGCATGTTCAGAACCATGTTTCTGTGAATAACTCCTGAACCGTAAGTCCTAGACGCTCGCTCTTGGCTGCATTCGATTCAGCTCGTGGCAGCCAGTCTAAAAAACACTATCTTGGACTTCTCTGCATGTTTCCCAGGCGAGCAATTGGCAGCATGTTCAGAACCATGTTTCTGTGAATAACTCCTGAACCGTAAGTCCTAGACGCTCGCTCTTGGCTGCATTCGATTCAGCTCGTGGCAGCCAGTCTAAAAAACACTATCTTGGACTTCTCTGCATGTTCCTAAGGCAAATGTTTCTAAAGCTAATTCTTGAACCGTAAGTCCTAGACGCTCGATCTTGGCGGCATTCGTCTCAGCGCCACGCAATTAGTATAGGAGCACTGTGTTTGACTTCTCTGGATGTTTCCCAGGCGAGTTATTGACAAGTAAATCCTAGACGCTCGATCTTGGTTATTTTCGCTTTCGCGGCTGGCAGTAAAAGAACCATGTTTCTGTGAATAACTCCTGAACCGTAAGTCCTAGACGCTCGCTCTTGGCTGCATTCGATTCAGCTCGTGGCAGCCAGTCTAAAAAACACTATCTTGGACTTCTCTGCATGTTTCCCAGGCGAGCAATTGGCAGCATGTTCAGAACCATGTTTCTGTGAATAACTCCTGAACCGTAAGTCCTAGACGCTCGCTCTTGGCTGCATTCGATTCAGCTCGTGGCAGCCAGTCTAAAAAACACTATCTTGGACTTCTCTGCATGTTTCCCAGGCGAGCAATTGGCAGCATGTTCAGAACCATGTTTCTGTGAATAACTCCTGAACCGTAAGTCCTAGACGCTCGCTCTTGGCTGCATTCGATTCAGCTCGTGGCAGCCAGTCTAAAAAACACTATCTTGGACTTCTCTGCATGTTCCTAAGGCAAATGTTTCTAAAGCTAATTCTTGAACCGTAAGTCCTAGACGCTCGATCTTGGCGGCATTCGTCTCAGCGCCACGCAATTAGTATAGGAGCACTGTGTTTGACTTCTCTGGATGTTTCCCAGGCGAGTTATTGACAAGTAAATCCTAGACGCTCGATCTTGGTTATTTTCGCTTTCGCGGCTGGCAGTAAAAGAACCATGTTTCTGTGAATAACTCCTGAACCGTAAGTCCTAGACGCTCGCTCTTGGCTGCATTCGATTCAGCTCGTGGCAGCCAGTCTAAAAAACACTATCTTGGACTTCTCTGCTTGTTTCCCAGGCGAGCAATTGGCAGCATTTTCAGAACCATGTTTCTGTGAATAACTCCAGAACCGTAAGTCCTAGACGCTCGCTCTTGGCTGCATTCGATTCAGCTCGTGGCAGCCAGTCTAAAAAACACTATCTTGGACTTCTCTGCATGTTTCCCAGGCGAGCAATTGGCAGCATGTTCAGAACCATGTTTCTGTGAATAACTCCTGAACCGTAAGTCCTAGACGCTCGCTCTTGGCTGCATTCGATTCAGCTCGTGGCAGCCAGTCTAAAAAACACTATCTTGGACTTCTCTGCATGTTCCTAAGGCAAATGTTTCTAAAGCTAATTCTTGAACCGTAAGTCCTAGACGCTCGATCTTGGCGGCATTCGTCTCAGCGCCACGCAATTAGTATAGGAGCACTGTGTTTGACTTCTCTGGATGTTTCCCAGGCGAGTTATTGACAAGTAAATCCTAGACGCTCGATCTTGGTTATTTTCGCTTTCGCGGCTGGCAGTAAAAGAACCATGTTTCTGTGAATAACTCCTGAACCGTAAGTCCTAGACGCTCGCTCTTGGCTGCATTCGATTCAGCTCGTGGCAGCCAGTCTAAAAAACACTATCTTGGACTTCTCTGCTTGTTTCCCAGGCGAGCAATTGGCAGCATTTTCAGAACCATGTTTCTGTGAATAACTCCAGAACCGTAAGTCCTAGACGCTCGCTCTTGGCTGCATTCGATTCAGCTCGTGGCAGCCAGTCTAAAAAACACTATCTTGGACTTCTCTGCATGTTTCCCAGGCGAGCAATTGTCAGCATGTTCAGAACCATGTTTCTGTGAATAACTCCTGAACCGTAAGTCCTAGACGCTCGCTCTTGGCTGCATTCGATTCAGCTCGTGGCAGCCAGTCTAAAAAACACTATCTTGGACTTCTCTGCATGTTTCCCAGGCGAGCAATTGGCAGCATGTTCAGAACCATGTTTCTGTGAATAACTCCTGAACCGTAAGTCCTAGACGCTCGCTCTTGGCTGCATTCGATTCAGCTCGTGGCAGCCAGTCTAAAAAACACTATCTTGGACTTCTCTGCATGTTTCCCAGGCGAGAAATTGGCAGCATGTTCAGAACCATGTTTCTGTGAATAACTCCTGAACCGTAAGTCCTAGACGCTCGCTCTTGGCTGCATTCGATTCAGCTCGTGGCAGCCAGTCTAAAAAACACTATCTTGGACTTCTCTGCATGTTTCCCAGGCGAGCAATTGGCAGCATGTTCAGAACCATGTTTCTGTGAATAACTCCTGAACCGTAAGTCCTAGACGCTCGCTCTTGGCTGCATTCGATTCAGCTCGTGGCAGCCAGTCTAAAAAACACTATCTTGGACTTCTCTGCATGTTTCCCAGGCGAGAAATTGGCAGCATGTTCAAAACCATGTTTCTGTGAATAACTCCT
This sequence comes from Rhinoderma darwinii, assembly GCF_050947455.1. Classification (NCBI taxonomy): domain Eukaryota; kingdom Metazoa; phylum Chordata; class Amphibia; order Anura; family Rhinodermatidae; genus Rhinoderma; species Rhinoderma darwinii. The sequence continues at coordinate 72,697 of NW_027464218.1, read as the reverse complement.
GAACCGTAAGTCCTAGACGCTCGATCTTGGCGGCATTCGTCTCAGCGCCTGGCAATTAGTATAGGAGCACTGTGTTTGACTTCTCTGGATGTTTCCCAGGCGAGTTATTGACAAGTAAATCCTAGACGCTCGATCTTGGTTATTTTCGCTTTCGCGGCTGGCAGTAAAAGAACCATGTTTCTGTGAATAACTCCTGAACCGTAAGTCCTAGACGCTCGCTCTTGGCTGCATTCGATTCAGCTCGTGGCAGCCAGTCTAAAAAACACTATCTTGGACTTCTCTGCATGTTTCCCAGGCGAGAAATTGGCAGCATGTTCAGAACCATGTTTCTGTGAATAACTCCTGAACCGTAAGTCCTAGACGCTCGATCTTGGCGGCATTCGTCTCAGCGCCTGGCAATTAGTATAGGAGCACTGTGTTTGACTTCTCTGGATGTTTCCCAGGCGAGTTATTGACAAGTAAATCCTAGACGCTCGATCTTGGTTATTTTCGCTTTCGCGGCTGGCAGTAAAAGAACCATGTTTCTGTGAATAACTCCTGAACCGTAAGTCCTAGACGCTCGCTCTTGGCTGCATTCGATTCAGCTCGTGGCAGCCAGTCTAAAAAACACTATCTTGGACTTCTCTGCATGTTTCCCAGGCGAGCAATTGGCAGCATGTTCAGAACCATGTTTCTGTGAATAACTCCTGAACCGTAAGTCCTAGACGCTCGCTCTTGGCTGCATTCGATTCAGCTCGTGGCAGCCAGTCTAAAAAACACTATCTTGGACTTCTCTGCATGTTTCCCAGACGAGCAATTGGCAGCATGTTCAGAACCATGTTTCTGTGAATAACTCCTGAACCGTAAGTCCTAGACGCTCGCTCTTGGCTGCATTCGATTCAGCTCGTGGCAGCCAGTCTAAAAAACACTATCTTGGACTTCTCTGCTTGTTTCCCAGGCGAGCAATTGGCAGCATGTTCAGAACCATGTTTCTGTGAATAACTCCTGAACCGTAAGTCCTAGACGCTCGCTCTTGGCTGCATTCGATTCAGCTCGTGGCAGCCAGTCTAAAAAACACTATCTTGGACTTCTCTGCATGTTCCTAAGGCAAATGTTTCTAAAGCTAATTCTTGAACCGTAAGTCCTAGACGCTCGATCTTGGCGGCATTCGTCTCAGCGCCACGCAATTAGTATAGGAGCACTGTGTTTGACTTCTCTGGATGTTTCCCAGGCGAGTTATTGACAAGTAAATCCTAGACGCTCGATCTTGGTTATTTTCGCTTTCGCGGCTGGCAGTAAAAGAACCATGTTTCTGTGAATAACTCCTGAACCGTAAGTCCTAGACGCTCGCTCTTGGCTGCATTCGATTCAGCTCGTGGCAGCCAGTCTAAAAAACACTATCTTGGACTTCTCTGCATGTTTCCCAGGCGAGCAATTGGCAGCATGTTCAGAACCATGTTTCTGTGAATAACTCCTGAACCGTAAGTCCTAGACGCTCGCTCTTGGCTGCATTCGATTCAGCTCGTGGCAGCCAGTCTAAAAAACACTATCTTGGACTTCTCTGCATGTTTCCCAGGCGAGCAATTGGCAGCATGTTCAGAACCATGTTTCTGTGAATAACTCCTGAACCGTAAGTCCTAGACGCTCGCTCTTGGCTGCATTCGATTCAGCTCGTGGCAGCCAGTCTAAAAAACACTATCTTGGACTTCTCTGCATGTTCCTAAGGCAAATGTTTCTAAAGCTAATTCTTGAACCGTAAGTCCTAGACGCTCGATCTTGGCGGCATTCGTCTCAGCGCCACGCAATTAGTATAGGAGCACTGTGTTTGACTTCTCTGGATGTTTCCCAGGCGAGTTATTGACAAGTAAATCCTAGACGCTCGATCTTGGTTATTTTCGCTTTCGCGGCTGGCAGTAAAAGAACCATGTTTCTGTGAATAACTCCTGAACCGTAAGTCCTAGACGCTCGCTCTTGGCTGCATTCGATTCAGCTCGTGGCAGCCAGTCTAAAAAACACTATCTTGGACTTCTCTGCTTGTTTCCCAGGCGAGCAATTGGCAGCATTTTCAGAACCATGTTTCTGTGAATAACTCCTGAACCGTAAGTCCTAGACGCTCGCTCTTGGCTGCATTCGATTCAGCTCGTGGCAGCCAGTCTAAAAAACACTATCTTGGACTTCTCTGCATGTTTCCCAGGCGAGCAATTGTCAGCATGTTCAGAACCATGTTTCTGTGAATAACTCCTGAACCGTAAGTCCTAGACGCTCGCTCTTGGCTGCATTCGATTCAGCTCGTGGCAGCCAGTCTAAAAAACACTATCTTGGACTTCTCTGCATGTTTCCCAGGCGAGCAATTGGCAGCATGTTCAGAACCATGTTTCTGTGAATAACTCCTGAACCGTAAGTCCTAGACGCTCGCTCTTGGCTGCATTCGATTCAGCTCGTGGCAGCCAGTCTAAAAAACACTATCTTGGACTTCTCTGCATGTTTCCCAGGCGAGAAATTGGCAGCATGTTCAGAACCATGTTTCTGTGAATAACTCCTGAACCGTAAGTCCTAGACGCTCGCTCTTGGCTGCATTCGATTCAGCTCGTGGCAGCCAGTCTAAAAAACACTATCTTGGACTTCTCTGCATGTTTCCCAGGCGAGCAATTGGCAGCATGTTCAGAACCATGTTTCTGTGAATAACTCCTGAACCGTAAGTCCTAGACGCTCGCTCTTGGCTGCATTCGATTCAGCTCGTGGCAGCCAGTCTAAAAAACACTATCTTGGACTTCTCTGCATGTTTCCCAGGCGAGAAATTGGCAGCATGTTCAAAACCATGTTTCTGTGAATAACTCCTGAACCGTAAGTCCTAGACGCTCGATCTTGGCGGCATTCGTCTCAGCGCCTGGCAATTAGTATAGGAGCACTGTGTTTGACTTCTCTGGATGTTTCCCAGGCGAGTTATTGACAAGTAAATCCTAGACGCTCGATCTTGGTTATTTTCGCTTTCGCGGCTGGCAGTAAAAGAACCATGTTTCTGTGAATAACTCCTGAACCGTAAGTCCTAGACGCTCGCTCTTGGCTGCATTCGATTCAGCTCGTGGCAGCCAGTCTAAAAAACACTATCTTGGACTTCTCTGCATGTTTCCCAGGCGAGAAATTGGCAGCATGTTCAGAACCATGTTTCTGTGAATAACTCCTGAACCGTAAGTCCTAGACGCTCGATCTTGGCGGCATTCGTCTCAGCGCCTGGCAATTAGTATAGGAGCACTGTGTTTGACTTCTCTGGATGTTTCCCAGGCGAGTTATTGACAAGTAAATCCTAGACGCTCGATCTTGGTTATTTTCGCTTTCGCGGCTGGCAGTAAAAGAACCATGTTTCTGTGAATAACTCCTGAACCGTAAGTCCTAGACGCTCGCTCTTGGCTGCATTCGATTCAGCTCGTGGCAGCCAGTCTAAAAAACACTATCTTGGACTTCTCTGCATGTTTCCCAGGCGAGCAATTGGCAGCATGTTCAGAACCATGTTTCTGTGAATAACTCCTGAACCGTAAGTCCTAGACGCTCGCTCTTGGCTGCATTCGATTCAGCTCGTGGCAGCCAGTCTAAAAAACACTATCTTGGACTTCTCTGCATGTTTCCCAGGCGAGCAATTGGCAGCATGTTCAGAACCATGTTTCTGTGAATAACTCCTGAACCGTAAGTCCTAGACGCTCGCTCTTGGCTGCATTCGATTCAGCTCGTGGCAGCCAGTCTAAAAAACACTATCTTGGACTTCTCTGCATGTTCCTAAGGCAAATGTTTCTAAAGCTAATTCTTGAACCGTAAGTCCTAGACGCTCGATCTTGGCGGCATTCGTCTCAGCGCCACGCAATTAGTATAGGAGCACTGTGTTTGACTTCTCTGGATGTTTCCCAGGCGAGTTATTGACAAGTAAATCCTAGACGCTCGATCTTGGTTATTTTCGCTTTCGCGGCTGGCAGTAAAAGAACCATGTTTCTGTGAATAACTCCTGAACCGTAAGTCCTAGACGCTCGCTCTTGGCTGCATTCGATTCAGCTCGTGGCAGCCAGTCTAAAAAACACTATCTTGGACTTCTCTGCTTGTTTCCCAGGCGAGCAATTGGCAGCATTTTCAGAACCATGTTTCTGTGAATAACTCCTGAACCGTAAGTCCTAGACGCTCGCTCTTGGCTGCATTCGATTCAGCTCGTGGCAGCCAGTCTAAAAAACACTATCTTGGACTTCTCTGCATGTTTCCCAGGCGAGCAATTGTCAGCATGTTCAGAACCATGTTTCTGTGAATAACTCCTGAACCGTAAGTCCTAGACGCTCGCTCTTGGCTGCATTCGATTCAGCTCGTGGCAGCCAGTCTAAAAAACACTATCTTGGACTTCTCTGCATGTTTCCCAGGCGAGCAATTGGCAGCATGTTCAGAACCATGTTTCTGTGAATAACTCCTGAACCGTAAGTCCTAGACGCTCGCTCTTGGCTGCATTCGATTCAGCTCGTGGCAGCCAGTCTAAAAAACACTATCTTGGACTTCTCTGCATGTTTCCCAGGCGAGAAATTGGCAGCATGTTCAGAACCATGTTTCTGTGAATAACTCCTGAACCGTAAGTCCTAGACGCTCGCTCTTGGCTGCATTCGATTCAGCTCGTGGCAGCCAGTCTAAAAAACACTATCTTGGACTTCTCTGCATGTTTCCCAGGCGAGCAATTGGCAGCATGTTCAGAACCATGTTTCTGTGAATAACTCCTGAACCGTAAGTCCTAGACGCTCGCTCTTGGCTGCATTCGATTCAGCTCGTGGCAGCCAGTCTAAAAAACACTATCTTGGACTTCTCTGCATGTTTCCCAGGCGAGAAATTGGCAGCATGTTCAAAACCATGTTTCTGTGAATAACTCCTGAACCGTAAGTCCTAGACGCTCGATCTTGGCGGCATTCGTCTCAGCGCCTGGCAATTAGTATAGGAGCACTGTGTTTGACTTCTCTGGATGTTTCCCAGGCGAGTTATTGACAAGTAAATCCTAGACGCTCGATCTTGGTTATTTTCGCTTTCGCGGCTGGCAGTAAAAGAACCATGTTTCTGTGAATAACTCCTGAACCGTAAGTCCTAGACGCTCGCTCTTGGCTGCATTCGATTCAGCTCGTGGCAGCCAGTCTAAAAAACACTATCTTGGACTTCTCTGCATGTTTCCCAGGCGAGAAATTGGCAGCATGTTCAGAACCATGTTTCTGTGAATAACTCCTGAACCGTAAGTCCTAGACGCTCGATCTTGGCGGCATTCGTCTCAGCGCCTGGCAATTAGTATAGGAGCACTGTGTTTGACTTCTCTGGATGTTTCCCAGGCGAGTTATTGACAAGTAAATCCTAGACGCTCGATCTTGGTTATTTTCGCTTTCGCGGCTGGCAGTAAAAGAACCATGTTTCTGTGAATAACTCCTGAACCGTAAGTCCTAGACGCTCGCTCTTGGCTGCATTCGATTCAGCTCGTGGCAGCCAGTCTAAAAAACACTATCTTGGACTTCTCTGCATGTTTCCCAGGCGAGCAATTGGCAGCATGTTCAGAACCATGTTTCTGTGAATAACTCCTGAACCGTAAGTCCTAGACGCTCGCTCTTGGCTGCATTCGATTCAGCTCGTGGCAGCCAGTCTAAAAAACACTATCTTGGACTTCTCTGCATGTTTCCCAGACGAGCAATTGGCAGCATGTTCAGAACCATGTTTCTGTGAATAACTCCTGAACCGTAAGTCCTAGACGCTCGCTCTTGGCTGCATTCGATTCAGCTCGTGGCAGCCAGTCTAAAAAACACTATCTTGGACTTCTCTGCATGTTTCCCAGGCGAGAAATTGGCAGCATGTTCAGAACCATGTTTCTGTGAATAACTCCTGAACCGTAAGTCCTAGACGCTCGATCTTGGCGGCATTCGTCTCAGCGCCTGGCAATTAGTATAGGAGCACTGTGTTTGACTTCTCTGGATGTTTCCCAGGCGAGTTATTGACAAGTAAATCCTAGACGCTCGATCTTGGTTATTTTCGCTTTCGCGGCTGGCAGTAAAAGAACCATGTTTCTGTGAATAACTCCTGAACCGTAAGTCCTAGACGCTCGCTCTTGGCTGCATTCGATTCAGCTCGTGGCAGCCAGTCTAAAAAACACTATCTTGGACTTCTCTGCATGTTTCCCAGGCGAGCAATTGGCAGCATGTTCAGAACCATGTTTCTGTGAATAACTCCTGAACCGTAAGTCCTAGACGCTCGCTCTTGGCTGCATTCGATTCAGCTCGTGGCAGCCAGTCTAAAAAACACTATCTTGGACTTCTCTGCATGTTTCCCAGACGAGCAATTGGCAGCATGTTCAGAACCATGTTTCTGTGAATAACTCCTGAACCGTAAGTCCTAGACGCTCGCTCTTGGCTGCATTCGATTCAGCTCGTGGCAGCCAGTCTAAAAAACACTATCTTGGACTTCTCTGCTTGTTTCCCAGGCGAGCAATTGGCAGCATGTTCAGAACCATGTTTCTGTGAATAACTCCTGAACCGTAAGTCCTAGACGCTCGCTCTTGGCTGCATTCGATTCAGCTCGTGGCAGCCAGTCTAAAAAACACTATCTTGGACTTCTCTGCATGTTCCTAAGGCAAATGTTTCTAAAGCTAATTCTTGAACCGTAAGTCCTAGACGCTCGATCTTGGCGGCATTCGTCTCAGCGCCACGCAATTAGTATAGGAGCACTGTGTTTGACTTCTCTGGATGTTTCCCAGGCGAGTTATTGACAAGTAAATCCTAGACGCTCGATCTTGGTTATTTTCGCTTTCGCGGCTGGCAGTAAAAGAACCATGTTTCTGTGAATAACTCCTGAACCGTAAGTCCTAGACGCTCGCTCTTGGCTGCATTCGATTCAGCTCGTGGCAGCCAGTCTAAAAAACACTATCTTGGACTTCTCTGCATGTTTCCCAGGCGAGCAATTGGCAGCATGTTCAGAACCATGTTTCTGTGAATAACTCCTGAACCGTAAGTCCTAGACGCTCGCTCTTGGCTGCATTCGATTCAGCTCGTGGCAGCCAGTCTAAAAAACACTATCTTGGACTTCTCTGCATGTTTCCCAGGCGAGCAATTGGCAGCATGTTCAGAACCATGTTTCTGTGACTAACTCCTGAACCGTAAGTCCTAGACGCTCGCTCTTGGCTGCATTCGATTCAGCTCGTGGCAGCCAGTCTAAAAAACACTATCTTGGACTTCTCTGCATGTTTCCCAGGCGAGCAATTGGCAGCATGTTCAGAACCATGTTTCTGTGAATAACTCCTGAACCGTAAGTCCTAGACGCTCGCTCTTGGCTGCATTCGATTCAGCTCGTGGCAGCCAGTCTAAAAAACACTATCTTGGACTTCTCTGCATGTTTCCCAGGCGAGCAATTGGCAGCATGTTCAGAACCATGTTTCTGTGAATAACTCCTGAACCGTAAGTCCTAGACGCTCGCTCTTGGCTGCATTCGATTCAGCTCGTGGCAGCCAGTCTAAAAAACACTATCTTGGACTTCTCTGCATGTTCCTAAGGCAAATGTTTCTAAAGCTAATTCTTGAACCGTAAGTCCTAGACGCTCGATCTTGGCGGCATTCGTCTCAGCGCCACGCAATTAGTATAGGAGCACTGTGTTTGACTTCTCTGGATGTTTCCCAGGCGAGTTATTGACAAGTAAATCCTAGACGCTCGATCTTGGTTATTTTCGCTTTCGCGGCTGGCAGTAAAAGAACCATGTTTCTGTGAATAACTCCTGAACCGTAAGTCCTAGACGCTCGCTCTTGGCTGCATTCGATTCAGCTCGTGGCAGCCAGTCTAAAAAACACTATCTTGGACTTCTCTGCTTGTTTCCCAGGCGAGCAATTGGCAGCATTTTCAGAACCATGTTTCTGTGAATAACTCCTGAACCGTAAGTCCTAGACGCTCGCTCTTGGCTGCATTCGATTCAGCTCGTGGCAGCCAGTCTAAAAAACACTATCTTGGACTTCTCTGCATGTTTCCCAGGCGAGCAATTGTCAGCATGTTCAGAACCATGTTTCTGTGAATAACTCCTGAACCGTAAGTCCTAGACGCTCGCTCTTGGCTGCATTCGATTCAGCTCGTGGCAGCCAGTCTAAAAAACACTATCTTGGACTTCTCTGCATGTTTCCCAGGCGAGCAATTGGCAGCATGTTCAGAACCATGTTTCTGTGAATAACTCCTGAACCGTAAGTCCTAGACGCTCGCTCTTGGCTGCATTCGATTCAGCTCGTGGCAGCCAGTCTAAAAAACACTATCTTGGACTTCTCTGCATGTTTCCCAGGCGAGAAATTGGCAGCATGTTCAGAACCATGTTTCTGTGAATAACTCCTGAACCGTAAGTCCTAGACGCTCGCTCTTGGCTGCATTCGATTCAGCTCGTGGCAGCCAGTCTAAAAAACACTATCTTGGACTTCTCTGCATGTTTCCCAGGCGAGCAATTGGCAGCATGTTCAGAACCATGTTTCTGTGAATAACTCCTGAACCGTAAGTCCTAGACGCTCGCTCTTGGCTGCATTCGATTCAGCTCGTGGCAGCCAGTCTAAAAAACACTATCTTGGACTTCTCTGCATGTTTCCCAGGCGAGAAATTGGCAGCATGTTCAAAACCATGTTTCTGTGAATAACTCCTGAACCGTAAGTCCTAGACGCTCGATCTTGGCGGCATTCGTCTCAGCGCCTGGCAATTAGTATAGGAGCACTGTGTTTGACTTCTCTGGATGTTTCCCAGGCGAGTTATTGACAAGTAAATCCTAGACGCTCGATCTTGGTTATTTTCGCTTTCGCGGCTGGCAGTAAAAGAACCATGTTTCTGTGAATAACTCCTGAACCGTAAGTCCTAGACGCTCGCTCTTGGCTGCATTCGATTCAGCTCGTGGCAGCCAGTCTAAAAAACACTATCTTGGACTTCTCTGCATGTTTCCCAGGCGAGAAATTGGCAGCATGTTCAGAACCATGTTTCTGTGAATAACTCCTGAACCGTAAGTCCTAGACGCTCGATCTTGGCGGCATTCGTCTCAGCGCCTGGCAATTAGTATAGGAGCACTGTGTTTGACTTCTCTGGATGTTTCCCAGGCGAGTTATTGACAAGTAAATCCTAGACGCTCGATCTTGGTTATTTTCGCTTTCGCGGCTGGCAGTAAAAGAACCATGTTTCTGTGAATAACTCCTGAACCGTAAGTCCTAGACGCTCGCTCTTGGCTGCATTCGATTCAGCTCGTGGCAGCCAGTCTAAAAAACACTATCTTGGACTTCTCTGCATGTTTCCCAGGCGAGCAATTGGCAGCATGTTCAGAACCATGTTTCTGTGAATAACTCCTGAACCGTAAGTCCTAGACGCTCGCTCTTGGCTGCATTCGATTCAGCTCGTGGCAGCCAGTCTAAAAAACACTATCTTGGACTTCTCTGCATGTTTCCCAGGCGAGCAATTGGCAGCATGTTCAGAACCATGTTTCTGTGAATAACTCCTGAACCGTAAGTCCTAGACGCTCGCTCTTGGCTGCATTCGATTCAGCTCGTGGCAGCCAGTCTAAAAAACACTATCTTGGACTTCTCTGCATGTTCCTAAGGCAAATGTTTCTAAAGCTAATTCTTGAACCGTAAGTCCTAGACGCTCGATCTTGGCGGCATTCGTCTCAGCGCCACGCAATTAGTATAGGAGCACTGTGTTTGACTTCTCTGGATGTTTCCCAGGCGAGTTATTGACAAGTAAATCCTAGACGCTCGATCTTGGTTATTTTCGCTTTCGCGGCTGGCAGTAAAAGAACCATGTTTCTGTGAATAACTCCTGAACCGTAAGTCCTAGACGCTCGCTCTTGGCTGCATTCGATTCAGCTCGTGGCAGCCAGTCTAAAAAACACTATCTTGGACTTCTCTGCTTGTTTCCCAGGCGAGCAATTGGCAGCATTTTCAGAACCATGTTTCTGTGAATAACTCCTGAACCGTAAGTCCTAGACGCTCGCTCTTGGCTGCATTCGATTCAGCTCGTGGCAGCCAGTCTAAAAAACACTATCTTGGACTTCTCTGCATGTTTCCCAGGCGAGCAATTGTCAGCATGTTCAGAACCATGTTTCTGTGAATAACTCCTGAACCGTAAGTCCTAGACGCTCGCTCTTGGCTGCATTCGATTCAGCTCGTGGCAGCCAGTCTAAAAAACACTATCTTGGACTTCTCTGCATGTTTCCCAGGCGAGCAATTGGCAGCATGTTCAGAACCATGTTTCTGTGAATAACTCCTGAACCGTAAGTCCTAGACGCTCGCTCTTGGCTGCATTCGATTCAGCTCGTGGCAGCCAGTCTAAAAAACACTATCTTGGACTTCTCTGCATGTTTCCCAGGCGAGAAATTGGCAGCATGTTCAGAACCATGTTTCTGTGAATAACTCCTGAACCGTAAGTCCTAGACGCTCGCTCTTGGCTGCATTCGATTCAGCTCGTGGCAGCCAGTCTAAAAAACACTATCTTGGACTTCTCTGCATGTTTCCCAGGCGAGCAATTGGCAGCATGTTCAGAACCATGTTTCTGTGAATAACTCCTGAACCGTAAGTCCTAGACGCTCGCTCTTGGCTGCATTCGATTCAGCTCGTGGCAGCCAGTCTAAAAAACACTATCTTGGACTTCTCTGCATGTTTCCCAGGCGAGAAATTGGCAGCATGTTCAAAACCATGTTTCTGTGAATAACTCCTGAACCGTAAGTCCTAGACGCTCGATCTTGGCGGCATTCGTCTCAGCGCCTGGCAATTAGTATAGGAGCACTGTGTTTGACTTCTCTGGATGTTTCCCAGGCGAGTTATTGACAAGTAAATCCTAGACGCTCGATCTTGGTTATTTTCGCTTTCGCGGCTGGCAGTAAAAGAACCATGTTTCTGTGAATAACTCCTGAACCGTAAGTCCTAGACGCTCGCTCTTGGCTGCATTCGATTCAGCTCGTGGCAGCCAGTCTAAAAAACACTATCTTGGACTTCTCTGCATGTTTCCCAGGCGAGAAATTGGCAGCATGTTCAGAACCATGTTTCTGTGAATAACTCCTGAACCGTAAGTCCTAGACGCTCGATCTTGGCGGCATTCGTCTCAGCGCCTGGCAATTAGTATAGGAGCACTGTGTTTGACTTCTCTGGATGTTTCCCAGGCGAGTTATTGACAAGTAAATCCTAGACGCTCGATCTTGGTTATTTTCGCTTTCGCGGCTGGCAGTAAAAGAACCATGTTTCTGTGAATAACTCCTGAACCGTAAGTCCTAGACGCTCGCTCTTGGCTGCATTCGATTCAGCTCGTGGCAGCCAGTCTAAAAAACACTATCTTGGACTTCTCTGCATGTTTCCCAGGCGAGCAATTGGCAGCATGTTCAGAACCATGTTTCTGTGAATAACTCCTGAACCGTAAGTCCTAGACGCTCGCTCTTGGCTGCATTCGATTCAGCTCGTGGCAGCCAGTCTAAAAAACACTATCTTGGACTTCTCTGCATGTTTCCCAGACGAGCAATTGGCAGCATGTTCAGAACCATGTTTCTGTGAATAACTCCTGAACCGTAAGTCCTAGACGCTCGCTCTTGGCTGCATTCGATTCAGCTCGTGGCAGCCAGTCTAAAAAACACTATCTTGGACTTCTCTGCATGTTTCCCAGGCGAGAAATTGGCAGCATGTTCAGAACCATGTTTCTGTGAATAACTCCTGAACCGTAAGTCCTAGACGCTCGATCTTGGCGGCATTCGTCTCAGCGCCTGGCAATTAGTATAGGAGCACTGTGTTTGACTTCTCTGGATGTTTCCCAGGCGAGTTATTGACAAGTAAATCCTAGACGCTCGATCTTGGTTATTTTCGCTTTCGCGGCTGGCAGTAAAAGAACCATGTTTCTGTGAATAACTCCTGAACCGTAAGTCCTAGACGCTCGCTCTTGGCTGCATTCGATTCAGCTCGTGGCAGCCAGTCTAAAAAACACTATCTTGGACTTCTCTGCATGTTTCCCAGGCGAGAAATTGGCAGCATGTTCAGAACCATGTTTCTGTGAATAACTCCTGAACCGTAAGTCCTAGACGCTCGATCTTGGCGGCATTCGTCTCAGCGCCTGGCAATTAGTATAGGAGCACTGTGTTTGACTTCTCTGGATGTTTCCCAGGCGAGTTATTGACAAGTAAATCCTAGACGCTCGATCTTGGTTATTTTCGCTTTCGCGGCTGGCAGTAAAAGAACCATGTTTCTGTGAATAACTCCTGAACCGTAAGTCCTAGACGCTCGCTCTTGGCTGCATTCGATTCAGCTCGTGGCAGCCAGTCTAAAAAACACTATCTTGGACTTCTCTGCATGTTTCCCAGGCGAGCAATTGGCAGCATGTTCAGAACCATGTTTCTGTGAATAACTCCTGAACCGTAAGTCCTAGACGCTCGCTCTTGGCTGCATTCGATTCAGCTCGTGGCAGCCAGTCTAAAAAACACTATCTTGGACTTCTCTGCATGTTTCCCAGGCGAGCAATTGGCAGCATGTTCAGAACCATGTTTCTGTGAATAACTCCTGAACCGTAAGTCCTAGACGCTCGCTCTTGGCTGCATTCGATTCAGCTCGTGGCAGCCAGTCTAAAAAACACTATCTTGGACTTCTCTGCATGTTTCCCAGGCGAGCAATTGGCAGCATGTTCAGAACCATGTTTCTGTGAATAACTCCTGAACCGTAAGTCCTAGACGCTCGCTCTTGGCTGCATTCGATTCAGCTCGTGGCAGCCAGTCTAAAAAACACTATCTTGGACTTCTCTGCATGTTCCTAAGGCAAATGTTTCTAAAGCTAATTCTTGAACCGTAAGTCCTAGACGCTCGATCTTGGCGGCATTCGTCTCAGCGCCAGGCAATTAGTATAGGAGCACTGTGTTTGACTTCTCTGGATGTTTCCCAGGCGAGTTATTGACAAGTAAATCCTAGACGCTCGATCTTGGTTATTTTCGCTTTCGCGGCTGGCAGTAAAAGAACCATGTTTCTGTGAATAACTCCTGAACCGTAAGTCCTAGACGCTCGCTCTTGGCTGCATTCGATTCAGCTCGTGGCAGCCAGTCTAAAAAACACTATCTTGGACTTCTCTGCATGTTTCCCAGGCGAGCAATTGGCAGCATGTTCAGAACCATGTTTCTGTGAATAACTCCTGAACCGTAAGTCCTAGACGCTCGCTCTTGGCTGCATTCGATTCAGCTCGTGGCAGCCAGTCTAAAAAACACTATCTTGGACTTCTCTGCATGTTCCTAAGGCAAATGTTTCTAAAGCTAATTCTTGAACCGTAAGTCCTAGACGCTCGATCTTGGCGGCATTCGTCTCAGCGCCAGGCAATTAGTATAGGAGCACTGTGTTTGACTTCTCTGGATGTTTCCCAGGCGAGTTATTGACAAGTAAATCCTAGACGCTCGATCTTGGTTATTTTCGCTTTCGCGGCTGGCAGTAAAAGAACCATGTTTCTGTGAATAACTCCTGAACCGTAAGTCCTAGACGCTCGCTCTTGGCTGCATTCGATTCAGCTCGTGGCAGCCAGTCTAAAAAACACTATCTTGGACTTCTCTGCTTGTTTCCCAGGCGAGCAATTGGCAGCATGTTCAGAACCATGTTTCTGTGAATAACTCCTGAACCGTAAGTCCTAGACGCTCGCTCTTGGCTGCATTCGATTCAGCTCGTGGCAGCCAGTCTAAAAAACACTATCTTGGACTTCTCTGCATGTTTCCCAGGCGAGCAATTGGCAGCATGTTCAGAACCATGTTTCTGTGAATAACTCCTGAACCGTAAGTCCTAGACGCTCGCTCTTGGCTGCATTCGATTCAGCTCGTGGCAGCCAGTCTAAAAAACACTATCTTGGACTTCTCTGCATGTTTCCCAGGCGAGCAATTGGCAGCATGTTCAGAACCATGTTTCTGTGAATAACTCCTGAACCGTAAGTCCTAGACGCTCGCTCTTGGCTGCATTCGATTCAGCTCGTGGCAGCCAGTCTAAAAAACACTATCTTGGACTTCTCTGCATGTTCCTAAGGCAAATGTTTCTAAAGCTAATTCTTGAACCGTAAGTCCTAGACGCTCGATCTTGGCGGCATTCGTCTCAGCGCCACGCAATTAGTATAGGAGCACTGTGTTTGACTTCTCTGGATGTTTCCCAGGCGAGTTATTGACAAGTAAATCCTAGACGCTCGATCTTGGTTATTTTCGCTTTCGCGGCTGGCAGTAAAAGAACCATGTTTCTGTGAATAACTCCTGAACCGTAAGTCCTAGACGCTCGCTCTTGGCTGCATTCGATTCAGCTCGTGGCAGCCAGTCTAAAAAACACTATCTTGGACTTCTCTGCATGTTTCCCAGGCGAGCAATTGGCAGCATGTTCAGAACCATGTTTCTGTGAATAACTCCTGAACCGTAAGTCCTAGACGCTCGCTCTTGGCTGCATTCGATTCAGCTCGTGGCAGCCAGTCTAAAAAACACTATCTTGGACTTCTCTGCATGTTTCCCAGGCGAGCAATTGGCAGCATGTTCAGAACCATGTTTCTGTGAATAACTCCTGAACCGTAAGTCCTAGACGCTCGCTCTTGGCTGCATTCGATTCAGCTCGTGGCAGCCAGTCTAAAAAACACTATCTTGGACTTCTCTGCATGTTCCTAAGGCAAATGTTTCTAAAGCTAATTCTTGAACCGTAAGTCCTAGACGCTCGATCTTGGCGGCATTCGTCTCAGCGCCACGCAATTAGTATAGGAGCACTGTGTTTGACTTCTCTGGATGTTTCCCAGGCGAGTTATTGACAAGTAAATCCTAGACGCTCGATCTTGGTTATTTTCGCTTTCGCGGCTGGCAGTAAAAGAACCATGTTTCTGTGAATAACTCCTGAACCGTAAGTCCTAGACGCTCGCTCTTGGCTGCATTCGATTCAGCTCGTGGCAGCCAGTCTAAAAAACACTATCTTGGACTTCTCTGCTTGTTTCCCAGGCGAGCAATTGGCAGCATTTTCAGAACCATGTTTCTGTGAATAACTCCAGAACCGTAAGTCCTAGACGCTCGCTCTTGGCTGCATTCGATTCAGCTCGTGGCAGCCAGTCTAAAAAACACTATCTTGGACTTCTCTGCATGTTTCCCAGGCGAGCAATTGTCAGCATGTTCAGAACCATGTTTCTGTGAATAACTCCTGAACCGTAAGTCCTAGACGCTCGCTCTTGGCTGCATTCGATTCAGCTCGTGGCAGCCAGTCTAAAAAACACTATCTTGGACTTCTCTGCATGTTTCCCAGGCGAGCAATTGGCAGCATGTTCAGAACCATGTTTCTGTGAATAACTCCTGAACCGTAAGTCCTAGACGCTCGCTCTTGGCTGCATTCGATTCAGCTCGTGGCAGCCAGTCTAAAAAACACTATCTTGGACTTCTCTGCATGTTTCCCAGGCGAGAAATTGGCAGCATGTTCAGAACCATGTTTCTGTGAATAACTCCTGAACCGTAAGTCCTAGACGCTCGCTCTTGGCTGCATTCGATTCAGCTCGTGGCAGCCAGTCTAAAAAACACTATCTTGGACTTCTCTGCATGTTTCCCAGGCGAGCAATTGGCAGCATGTTCAGAACCATGTTTCTGTGAATAACTCCTGAACCGTAAGTCCTAGACGCTCGCTCTTGGCTGCATTCGATTCAGCTCGTGGCAGCCAGTCTAAAAAACACTATCTTGGACTTCTCTGCATGTTTCCCAGGCGAGAAATTGGCAGCATGTTCAAAACCATGTTTCTGTGAATAACTCCTGAACCGTAAGTCCTAGACGCTCGATCTTGGCGGCATTCGTCTCAGCGCCTGGCAATTAGTATAGGAGCACTGTGTTTGACTTCTCTGGATGTTTCCCAGGCGAGTTATTGACAAGTAAATCCTAGACGCTCGATCTTGGTTATTTTCGCTTTCGCGGCTGGCAGTAAAAGAACCATGTTTCTGTGAATAACTCCTGAACCGTAAGTCCTAGACGCTCGCTCTTGGCTGCATTCGATTCAGCTCGTGGCAGCCAGTCTAAAAAACACTATCTTGGACTTCTCTGCATGTTTCCCAGGCGAGAAATTGGCAGCATGTTCAGAACCATGTTTCTGTGAATAACTCCTGAACCGTAAGTCCTAGACGCTCGATCTTGGCGGCATTCGTCTCAGCGCCTGGCAATTAGTATAGGAGCACTGTGTTTGACTTCTCTGGATGTTTCCCAGGCGAGTTATTGACAAGTAAATCCTAGACGCTCGATCTTGGTTATTTTCGCTTTCGCGGCTGGCAGTAAAAGAACCATGTTTCTGTGAATAACTCCTGAACCGTAAGTCCTAGACGCTCGCTCTTGGCTGCATTCGATTCAGCTCGTGGCAGCCAGTCTAAAAAACACTATCTTGGACTTCTCTGCATGTTTCCCAGGCGAGCAATTGGCAGCATGTTCAGAACCATGTTTCTGTGAATAACTCCTGAACCGTAAGTCCTAGACGCTCGCTCTTGGCTGCATTCGATTCAGCTCGTGGCAGCCAGTCTAAAAAACACTATCTTGGACTTCTCTGCATGTTTCCCAGGCGAGCAATTGGCAGCATGTTCAGAACCATGTTTCTGTGAATAACTCCTGAACCGTAAGTCCTAGACGCTCGCTCTTGGCTGCATTCGATTCAGCTCGTGGCAGCCAGTCTAAAAAACACTATCTTGGACTTCTCTGCATGTTCCTAAGGCAAATGTTTCTAAAGCTAATTCTTGAACCGTAAGTCCTAGACGCTCGATCTTGGCGGCATTCGTCTCAGCGCCACGCAATTAGTATAGGAGCACTGTGTTTGACTTCTCTGGATGTTTCCCAGGCGAGTTATTGACAAGTAAATCCTAGACGCTCGATCTTGGTTATTTTCGCTTTCGCGGCTGGCAGTAAAAGAACCATGTTTCTGTGAATAACTCCTGAACCGTAAGTCCTAGACGCTCGCTCTTGGCTGCATTCGATTCAGCTCGTGGCAGCCAGTCTAAAAAACACTATCTTGGACTTCTCTGCTTGTTTCCCAGGCGAGCAATTGGCAGCATTTTCAGAACCATGTTTCTGTGAATAACTCCTGAACCGTAAGTCCTAGACGCTCGCTCTTGGCTGCATTCGATTCAGCTCGTGGCAGCCAGTCTAAAAAACACTATCTTGGACTTCTCTGCATGTTTCCCAGGCGAGCAATTGTCAGCATGTTCAGAACCATGTTTCTGTGAATAACTCCTGAACCGTAAGTCCTAGACGCTCGCTCTTGGCTGCATTCGATTCAGCTCGTGGCAGCCAGTCTAAAAAACACTATCTTGGACTTCTCTGCATGTTTCCCAGGCGAGCAATTGGCAGCATGTTCAGAACCATGTTTCTGTGAATAACTCCTGAACCGTAAGTCCTAGACGCTCGCTCTTGGCTGCATTCGATTCAGCTCGTGGCAGCCAGTCTAAAAAACACTATCTTGGACTTCTCTGCATGTTTCCCAGGCGAGAAATTGGCAGCATGTTCAGAACCATGTTTCTGTGAATAACTCCTGAACCGTAAGTCCTAGACGCTCGCTCTTGGCTGCATTCGATTCAGCTCGTGGCAGCCAGTCTAAAAAACACTATCTTGGACTTCTCTGCATGTTTCCCAGGCGAGCAATTGGCAGCATGTTCAGAACCATGTTTCTGTGAATAACTCCTGAACCGTAAGTCCTAGACGCTCGCTCTTGGCTGCATTCGATTCAGCTCGTGGCAGCCAGTCTAAAAAACACTATCTTGGACTTCTCTGCATGTTTCCCAGGCGAGAAATTGGCAGCATGTTCAAAACCATGTTTCTGTGAATAACTCCTGAACCGTAAGTCCTAGACGCTCGATCTTGGCGGCATTCGTCTCAGCGCCTGGCAATTAGTATAGGAGCACTGTGTTTGACTTCTCTGGATGTTTCCCAGGCGAGTTATTGACAAGTAAATCCTAGACGCTCGATCTTGGTTATTTTCGCTTTCGCGGCTGGCAGTAAAAGAACCATGTTTCTGTGAATAACTCCTGAACCGTAAGTCCTAGACGCTCGCTCTTGGCTGCATTCGATTCAGCTCGTGGCAGCCAGTCTAAAAAACACTATCTTGGACTTCTCTGCATGTTTCCCAGGCGAGAAATTGGCAGCATGTTCAGAACCATGTTTCTGTGAATAACTCCTGAACCGTAAGTCCTAGACGCTCGATCTTGGCGGCATTCGTCTCAGCGCCTGGCAATTAGTATAGGAGCACTGTGTTTGACTTCTCTGGATGTTTCCCAGGCGAGTTATTGACAAGTAAATCCTAGACGCTCGATCTTGGTTATTTTCGCTTTCGCGGCTGGCAGTAAAAGAACCATGTTTCTGTGAATAACTCCTGAACCGTAAGTCCTAGACGCTCGCTCTTGGCTGCATTCGATTCAGCTCGTGGCAGCCAGTCTAAAAAACACTATCTTGGACTTCTCTGCATGTTTCCCAGGCGAGCAATTGGCAGCATGTTCAGAACCATGTTTCTGTGAATAACTCCTGAACCGTAAGTCCTAGACGCTCGCTCTTGGCTGCATTCGATTCAGCTCGTGGCAGCCAGTCTAAAAAACACTATCTTGGACTTCTCTGCATGTTTCCCAGACGAGCAATTGGCAGCATGTTCAGAACCATGTTTCTGTGAATAACTCCTGAACCGTAAGTCCTAGACGCTCGCTCTTGGCTGCATTCGATTCAGCTCGTGGCAGCCAGTCTAAAAAACACTATCTTGGACTTCTCTGCATGTTTCCCAGGCGAGAAATTGGCAGCATGTTCAGAACCATGTTTCTGTGAATAACTCCTGAACCGTAAGTCCTAGACGCTCGATCTTGGCGGCATTCGTCTCAGCGCCTGGCAATTAGTATAGGAGCACTGTGTTTGACTTCTCTGGATGTTTCCCAGGCGAGTTATTGACAAGTAAATCCTAGACGCTCGATCTTGGTTATTTTCGCTTTCGCGGCTGGCAGTAAAAGAACCATGTTTCTGTGAATAACTCCTGAACCGTAAGTCCTAGACGCTCGCTCTTGGCTGCATTCGATTCAGCTCGTGGCAGCCAGTCTAAAAAACACTATCTTGGACTTCTCTGCATGTTTCCCAGGCGAGAAATTGGCAGCATGTTCAGAACCATGTTTCTGTGAATAACTCCTGAACCGTAAGTCCTAGACGCTCGATCTTGGCGGCATTCGTCTCAGCGCCTGGCAATTAGTATAGGAGCACTGTGTTTGACTTCTCTGGATGTTTCCCAGGCGAGTTATTGACAAGTAAATCCTAGACGCTCGATCTTGGTTATTTTCGCTTTCGCGGCTGGCAGTAAAAGAACCATGTTTCTGTGAATAACTCCTGAACCGTAAGTCCTAGACGCTCGCTCTTGGCTGCATTCGATTCAGCTCGTGGCAGCCAGTCTAAAAAACACTATCTTGGACTTCTCTGCATGTTTCCCAGGCGAGCAATTGGCAGCATGTTCAGAACCATGTTTCTGTGAATAACTCCTGAACCGTAAGTCCTAGACGCTCGCTCTTGGCTGCATTCGATTCAGCTCGTGGCAGCCAGTCTAAAAAACACTATCTTGGACTTCTCTGCATGTTTCCCAGGCGAGCAATTGGCAGCATGTTCAGAACCATGTTTCTGTGAATAACTCCTGAACCGTAAGTCCTAGACGCTCGCTCTTGGCTGCATTCGATTCAGCTCGTGGCAGCCAGTCTAAAAAACACTATCTTGGACTTCTCTGCATGTTTCCCAGGCGAGCAATTGGCAGCATGTTCAGAACCATGTTTCTGTGAATAACTCCTGAACCGTAAGTCCTAGACGCTCGCTCTTGGCTGCATTCGATTCAGCTCGTGGCAGCCAGTCTAAAAAACACTATCTTGGACTTCTCTGCATGTTCCTAAGGCAAATGTTTCTAAAGCTAATTCTTGAACCGTAAGTCCTAGACGCTCGATCTTGGCGGCATTCGTCTCAGCGCCAGGCAATTAGTATAGGAGCACTGTGTTTGACTTCTCTGGATGTTTCCCAGGCGAGTTATTGACAAGTAAATCCTAGACGCTCGATCTTGGTTATTTTCGCTTTCGCGGCTGGCAGTAAAAGAACCATGTTTCTGTGAATAACTCCTGAACCGTAAGTCCTAGACGCTCGCTCTTGGCTGCATTCGATTCAGCTCGTGGCAGCCAGTCTAAAAAACACTATCTTGGACTTCTCTGCATGTTTCCCAGGCGAGCAATTGGCAGCATGTTCAGAACCATGTTTCTGTGAATAACTCCTGAACCGTAAGTCCTAGACGCTCGCTCTTGGCTGCATTCGATTCAGCTCGTGGCAGCCAGTCTAAAAAACACTATCTTGGACTTCTCTGCATGTTCCTAAGGCAAATGTTTCTAAAGCTAATTCTTGAACCGTAAGTCCTAGACGCTCGATCTTGGCGGCATTCGTCTCAGCGCCAGGCAATTAGTATAGGAGCACTGTGTTTGACTTCTCTGGATGTTTCCCAGGCGAGTTATTGACAAGTAAATCCTAGACGCTCGATCTTGGTTATTTTCGCTTTCGCGGCTGGCAGTAAAAGAACCATGTTTCTGTGAATAACTCCTGAACCGTAAGTCCTAGACGCTCGCTCTTGGCTGCATTCGATTCAGCTCGTGGCAGCCAGTCTAAAAAACACTATCTTGGACTTCTCTGCTTGTTTCCCAGGCGAGCAATTGGCAGCATGTTCAGAACCATGTTTCTGTGAATAACTCCTGAACCGTAAGTCCTAGACGCTCGCTCTTGGCTGCATTCGATTCAGCTCGTGGCAGCCAGTCTAAAAAACACTATCTTGGACTTCTCTGCATGTTTCCCAGGCGAGCAATTGGCAGCATGTTCAGAACCATGTTTCTGTGAATAACTCCTGAACCGTAAGTCCTAGACGCTCGCTCTTGGCTGCATTCGATTCAGCTCGTGGCAGCCAGTCTAAAAAACACTATCTTGGACTTCTCTGCATGTTTCCCAGGCGAGCAATTGGCAGCATGTTCAGAACCATGTTTCTGTGAATAACTCCTGAACCGTAAGTCCTAGACGCTCGCTCTTGGCTGCATTCGATTCAGCTCGTGGCAGCCAGTCTAAAAAACACTATCTTGGACTTCTCTGCATGTTCCTAAGGCAAATGTTTCTAAAGCTAATTCTTGAACCGTAAGTCCTAGACGCTCGATCTTGGCGGCATTCGTCTCAGCGCCACGCAATTAGTATAGGAGCACTGTGTTTGACTTCTCTGGATGTTTCCCAGGCGAGTTATTGACAAGTAAATCCTAGACGCTCGATCTTGGTTATTTTCGCTTTCGCGGCTGGCAGTAAAAGAACCATGTTTCTGTGAATAACTCCTGAACCGTAAGTCCTAGACGCTCGCTCTTGGCTGCATTCGATTCAGCTCGTGGCAGCCAGTCTAAAAAACACTATCTTGGACTTCTCTGCATGTTTCCCAGGCGAGCAATTGGCAGCATGTTCAGAACCATGTTTCTGTGAATAACTCCTGAACCGTAAGTCCTAGACGCTCGCTCTTGGCTGCATTCGATTCAGCTCGTGGCAGCCAGTCTAAAAAACACTATCTTGGACTTCTCTGCATGTTTCCCAGGCGAGCAATTGGCAGCATGTTCAGAACCATGTTTCTGTGAATAACTCCTGAACCGTAAGTCCTAGACGCTCGCTCTTGGCTGCATTCGATTCAGCTCGTGGCAGCCAGTCTAAAAAACACTATCTTGGACTTCTCTGCATGTTCCTAAGGCAAATGTTTCTAAAGCTAATTCTTGAACCGTAAGTCCTAGACGCTCGATCTTGGCGGCATTCGTCTCAGCGCCACGCAATTAGTATAGGAGCACTGTGTTTGACTTCTCTGGATGTTTCCCAGGCGAGTTATTGACAAGTAAATCCTAGACGCTCGATCTTGGTTATTTTCGCTTTCGCGGCTGGCAGTAAAAGAACCATGTTTCTGTGAATAACTCCTGAACCGTAAGTCCTAGACGCTCGCTCTTGGCTGCATTCGATTCAGCTCGTGGCAGCCAGTCTAAAAAACACTATCTTGGACTTCTCTGCTTGTTTCCCAGGCGAGCAATTGGCAGCATTTTCAGAACCATGTTTCTGTGAATAACTCCAGAACCGTAAGTCCTAGACGCTCGCTCTTGGCTGCATTCGATTCAGCTCGTGGCAGCCAGTCTAAAAAACACTATCTTGGACTTCTCTGCATGTTTCCCAGGCGAGCAATTGTCAGCATGTTCAGAACCATGTTTCTGTGAATAACTCCTGAACCGTAAGTCCTAGACGCTCGCTCTTGGCTGCATTCGATTCAGCTCGTGGCAGCCAGTCTAAAAAACACTATCTTGGACTTCTCTGCATGTTTCCCAGGCGAGCAATTGGCAGCATGTTCAGAACCATGTTTCTGTGAATAACTCCTGAACCGTAAGTCCTAGACGCTCGCTCTTGGCTGCATTCGATTCAGCTCGTGGCAGCCAGTCTAAAAAACACTATCTTGGACTTCTCTGCATGTTTCCCAGGCGAGAAATTGGCAGCATGTTCAGAACCATGTTTCTGTGAATAACTCCTGAACCGTAAGTCCTAGACGCTCGCTCTTGGCTGCATTCGATTCAGCTCGTGGCAGCCAGTCTAAAAAACACTATCTTGGACTTCTCTGCATGTTTCCCAGGCGAGCAATTGGCAGCATGTTCAGAACCATGTTTCTGTGAATAACTCCTGAACCGTAAGTCCTAGACGCTCGCTCTTGGCTGCATTCGATTCAGCTCGTGGCAGCCAGTCTAAAAAACACTATCTTGGACTTCTCTGCATGTTTCCCAGGCGAGAAATTGGCAGCATGTTCAAAACCATGTTTCTGTGAATAACTCCTGAACCGTAAGTCCTAGACGCTCGATCTTGGCGGCATTCGTCTCAGCGCCTGGCAATTAGTATAGGAGCACTGTGTTTGACTTCTCTGGATGTTTCCCAGGCGAGTTATTGACAAGTAAATCCTAGACGCTCGATCTTGGTTATTTTCGCTTTCGCGGCTGGCAGTAAAAGAACCATGTTTCTGTGAATAACTCCTGAACCGTAAGTCCTAGACGCTCGCTCTTGGCTGCATTCGATTCAGCTCGTGGCAGCCAGTCTAAAAAACACTATCTTGGACTTCTCTGCATGTTTCCCAGGCGAGAAATTGGCAGCATGTTCAGAACCATGTTTCTGTGAATAACTCCTGAACCGTAAGTCCTAGACGCTCGATCTTGGCGGCATTCGTCTCAGCGCCTGGCAATTAGTATAGGAGCACTGTGTTTGACTTCTCTGGATGTTTCCCAGGCGAGTTATTGACAAGTAAATCCTAGACGCTCGATCTTGGTTATTTTCGCTTTCGCGGCTGGCAGTAAAAGAACCATGTTTCTGTGAATAACTCCTGAACCGTAAGTCCTAGACGCTCGCTCTTGGCTGCATTCGATTCAGCTCGTGGCAGCCAGTCTAAAAAACACTATCTTGGACTTCTCTGCATGTTTCCCAGGCGAGCAATTGGCAGCATGTTCAGAACCATGTTTCTGTGAATAACTCCTGAACCGTAAGTCCTAGACGCTCGCTCTTGGCTGCATTCGATTCAGCTCGTGGCAGCCAGTCTAAAAAACACTATCTTGGACTTCTCTGCATGTTTCCCAGACGAGCAATTGGCAGCATGTTCAGAACCATGTTTCTGTGAATAACTCCTGAACCGTAAGTCCTAGACGCTCGCTCTTGGCTGCATTCGATTCAGCTCGTGGCAGCCAGTCTAAAAAACACTATCTTGGACTTCTCTGCATGTTTCCCAGGCGAGCAATTGGCAGCATGTTCAGAACCATGTTTCTGTGAATAACTCCTGAACCGTAAGTCCTAGACGCTCGCTCTTGGCTGCATTCGATTCAGCTCGTGGCAGCCAGTCTAAAAAACACTATCTTGGACTTCTCTGCATGTTTCCCAGGCGAGCAATTGGCAGCATGTTCAGAACCATGTTTCTGTGAATAACTCCTGAACCGTAAGTCCTAGACGCTCGCTCTTGGCTGCATTCGATTCAGCTCGTGGCAGCCAGTCTAAAAAACACTATCTTGGACTTCTCTGCATGTTCCTAAGGCAAATGTTTCTAAAGCTAATTCTTGAACCGTAAGTCCTAGACGCTCGATCTTGGCGGCATTCGTCTCAGCGCCACGCAATTAGTATAGGAGCACTGTGTTTGACTTCTCTGGATGTTTCCCAGGCGAGTTATTGACAAGTAAATCCTAGACGCTCGATCTTGGTTATTTTCGCTTTCGCGGCTGGCAGTAAAAGAACCATGTTTCTGTGAATAACTCCTGAACCGTAAGTCCTAGACGCTCGCTCTTGGCTGCATTCGATTCAGCTCGTGGCAGCCAGTCTAAAAAACACTATCTTGGACTTCTCTGCATGTTTCCCAGGCGAGCAATTGGCAGCATGTTCAGAACCATGTTTCTGTGAATAACTCCTGAACCGTAAGTCCTAGACGCTCGCTCTTGGCTGCATTCGATTCAGCTCGTGGCAGCCAGTCTAAAAAACACTATCTTGGACTTCTCTGCATGTTTCCCAGACGAGCAATTGGCAGCATGTTCAGAACCATGTTTCTGTGAATAACTCCTGAACCGTAAGTCCTAGACGCTCGCTCTTGGCTGCATTCGATTCAGCTCGTGGCAGCCAGTCTAAAAAACACTATCTTGGACTTCTCTGCATGTTTCCCAGGCGAGCAATTGGCAGCATGTTCAGAACCATGTTTCTGTGAATAACTCCTGAACCGTAAGTCCTAGACGCTCGCTCTTGGCTGCATTCGATTCAGCTCGTGGCAGCCAGTCTAAAAAACACTATCTTGGACTTCTCTGCTTGTTTCCCAGGCGAGCAATTGGCAGCATTTTCAGAACCATGTTTCTGTGAATAACTCCTGAACCGTAAGTCCTAGACGCTCGCTCTTGGCTGCATTCGATTCAGCTCGTGGCAGCCAGTCTAAAAAACACTATCTTGGACTTCTCTGCATGTTTCCCAGGCGAGCAATTGTCAGCATGTTCAGAACCATGTTTCTGTGAATAACTCCTGAACCGTAAGTCCTAGACGCTCGCTCTTGGCTGCATTCGATTCAGCTCGTGGCAGCCAGTCTAAAAAACACTATCTTGGACTTCTCTGCATGTTTCCCAGGCGAGCAATTGGCAGCATGTTCAGAACCATGTTTCTGTGAATAACTCCTGAACCGTAAGTCCTAGACGCTCGCTCTTGGCTGCATTCGATTCAGCTCGTGGCAGCCAGTCTAAAAAACACTATCTTGGACTTCTCTGCATGTTTCCCAGGCGAGCAATTGGCAGCATGTTCAGAACCATGTTTCTGTGAATAACTCCTGAACCGTAAGTCCTAGACGCTCGCTCTTGGCTGCATTCGATTCAGCTCGTGGCAGCCAGTCTAAAAAACACTATCTTGGACTTCTCTGCATGTTTCCCAGGCGAGCAATTGGCAGCATGTTCAGAACCATGTTTCTGTGAATAACTCCTGAACCGTAAGTCCTAGACGCTCGCTCTTGGCTGCATTCGATTCAGCTCGTGGCAGCCAGTCTAAAAAACACTATCTTGGACTTCTCTGCATGTTTCCCAGGCGAGCAATTGGCAGCATGTTCAGAACCATGTTTCTGTGAATAACTCCTGAACCGTAAGTCCTAGACGCTCGCTCTTGGCTGCATTCGATTCAGCTCGTGGCAGCCAGTCTAAAAAACACTATCTTGGACTTCTCTGCATGTTCCTAAGGCAAATGTTTCTAAAGCTAATTCTTGAACCGTAAGTCCTAGACGCTCGATCTTGGCGGCATTCGTCTCAGCGCCACGCAATTAGTATAGGAGCACTGTGTTTGACTTCTCTGGATGTTTCCCAGGCGAGTTATTGACAAGTAAATCCTAGACGCTCGATCTTGGTTATTTTCGCTTTCGCGGCTGGCAGTAAAAGAACCATGTTTCTGTGAATAACTCCTGAACCGTAAGTCCTAGACGCTCGCTCTTGGCTGCATTCGATTCAGCTCGTGGCAGCCAGTCTAAAAAACACTATCTTGGACTTCTCTGCATGTTTCCCAGGCGAGCAATTGGCAGCATGTTCAGAACCATGTTTCTGTGAATAACTCCTGAACCGTAAGTCCTAGACGCTCGCTCTTGGCTGCATTCGATTCAGCTCGTGGCAGCCAGTCTAAAAAACACTATCTTGGACTTCTCTGCATGTTTCCCAGGCGAGCAATTGGCAGCATGTTCAGAACCATGTTTCTGTGAATAACTCCTGAACCGTAAGTCCTAGACGCTCGCTCTTGGCTGCATTCGATTCAGCTCGTGGCAGCCAGTCTAAAAAACACTATCTTGGACTTCTCTGCATGTTCCTAAGGCAAATGTTTCTAAAGCTAATTCTTGAACCGTAAGTCCTAGACGCTCGATCTTGGCGGCATTCGTCTCAGCGCCACGCAATTAGTATAGGAGCACTGTGTTTGACTTCTCTGGATGTTTCCCAGGCGAGTTATTGACAAGTAAATCCTAGACGCTCGATCTTGGTTATTTTCGCTTTCGCGGCTGGCAGTAAAAGAACCATGTTTCTGTGAATAACTCCTGAACCGTAAGTCCTAGACGCTCGCTCTTGGCTGCATTCGATTCAGCTCGTGGCAGCCAGTCTAAAAAACACTATCTTGGACTTCTCTGCTTGTTTCCCAGGCGAGCAATTGGCAGCATTTTCAGAACCATGTTTCTGTGAATAACTCCAGAACCGTAAGTCCTAGACGCTCGCTCTTGGCTGCATTCGATTCAGCTCGTGGCAGCCAGTCTAAAAAACACTATCTTGGACTTCTCTGCATGTTTCCCAGGCGAGCAATTGTCAGCATGTTCAGAACCATGTTTCTGTGAATAACTCCTGAACCGTAAGTCCTAGACGCTCGCTCTTGGCTGCATTCGATTCAGCTCGTGGCAGCCAGTCTAAAAAACACTATCTTGGACTTCTCTGCATGTTTCCCAGGCGAGCAATTGGCAGCATGTTCAGAACCATGTTTCTGTGAATAACTCCTGAACCGTAAGTCCTAGACGCTCGCTCTTGGCTGCATTCGATTCAGCTCGTGGCAGCCAGTCTAAAAAACACTATCTTGGACTTCTCTGCATGTTTCCCAGGCGAGAAATTGGCAGCATGTTCAGAACCATGTTTCTGTGAATAACTCCTGAACCGTAAGTCCTAGACGCTCGCTCTTGGCTGCATTCGATTCAGCTCGTGGCAGCCAGTCTAAAAAACACTATCTTGGACTTCTCTGCATGTTTCCCAGGCGAGCAATTGGCAGCATGTTCAGAACCATGTTTCTGTGAATAACTCCTGAACCGTAAGTCCTAGACGCTCGCTCTTGGCTGCATTCGATTCAGCTCGTGGCAGCCAGTCTAAAAAACACTATCTTGGACTTCTCTGCATGTTTCCCAGGCGAGAAATTGGCAGCATGTTCAAAACCATGTTTCTGTGAATAACTCCTGAACCGTAAGTCCTAGACGCTCGATCTTGGCGGCATTCGTCTCAGCGCCTGGCAATTAGTATAGGAGCACTGTGTTTGACTTCTCTGGATGTTTCCCAGGCGAGTTATTGACAAGTAAATCCTAGACGCTCGATCTTGGTTATTTTCGCTTTCGCGGCTGGCAGTAAAAGAACCATGTTTCTGTGAATAACTCCTGAACCGTAAGTCCTAGACGCTCGCTCTTGGCTGCATTCGATTCAGCTCGTGGCAGCCAGTCTAAAAAACACTATCTTGGACTTCTCTGCATGTTTCCCAGGCGAGAAATTGGCAGCATGTTCAGAACCATGTTTCTGTGAATAACTCCTGAACCGTAAGTCCTAGACGCTCGATCTTGGCGGCATTCGTCTCAGCGCCTGGCAATTAGTATAGGAGCACTGTGTTTGACTTCTCTGGATGTTTCCCAGGCGAGTTATTGACAAGTAAATCCTAGACGCTCGATCTTGGTTATTTTCGCTTTCGCGGCTGGCAGTAAAAGAACCATGTTTCTGTGAATAACTCCTGAACCGTAAGTCCTAGACGCTCGCTCTTGGCTGCATTCGATTCAGCTCGTGGCAGCCAGTCTAAAAAACACTATCTTGGACTTCTCTGCATGTTTCCCAGGCGAGCAATTGGCAGCATGTTCAGAACCATGTTTCTGTGAATAACTCCTGAACCGTAAGTCCTAGACGCTCGCTCTTGGCTGCATTCGATTCAGCTCGTGGCAGCCAGTCTAAAAAACACTATCTTGGACTTCTCTGCATGTTTCCCAGACGAGCAATTGGCAGCATGTTCAGAACCATGTTTCTGTGAATAACTCCTGAACCGTAAGTCCTAGACGCTCGCTCTTGGCTGCATTCGATTCAGCTCGTGGCAGCCAGTCTAAAAAACACTATCTTGGACTTCTCTGCATGTTTCCCAGGCGAGCAATTGGCAGCATGTTCAGAACCATGTTTCTGTGAATAACTCCTGAACCGTAAGTCCTAGACGCTCGCTCTTGGCTGCATTCGATTCAGCTCGTGGCAGCCAGTCTAAAAAACACTATCTTGGACTTCTCTGCATGTTTCCCAGGCGAGCAATTGGCAGCATGTTCAGAACCATGTTTCTGTGAATAACTCCTGAACCGTAAGTCCTAGACGCTCGCTCTTGGCTGCATTCGATTCAGCTCGTGGCAGCCAGTCTAAAAAACACTATCTTGGACTTCTCTGCATGTTCCTAAGGCAAATGTTTCTAAAGCTAATTCTTGAACCGTAAGTCCTAGACGCTCGATCTTGGCGGCATTCGTCTCAGCGCCACGCAATTAGTATAGGAGCACTGTGTTTGACTTCTCTGGATGTTTCCCAGGCGAGTTATTGACAAGTAAATCCTAGACGCTCGATCTTGGTTATTTTCGCTTTCGCGGCTGGCAGTAAAAGAACCATGTTTCTGTGAATAACTCCTGAACCGTAAGTCCTAGACGCTCGCTCTTGGCTGCATTCGATTCAGCTCGTGGCAGCCAGTCTAAAAAACACTATCTTGGACTTCTCTGCTTGTTTCCCAGGCGAGCAATTGGCAGCATTTTCAGAACCATGTTTCTGTGAATAACTCCTGAACCGTAAGTCCTAGACGCTCGCTCTTGGCTGCATTCGATTCAGCTCGTGGCAGCCAGTCTAAAAAACACTATCTTGGACTTCTCTGCATGTTTCCCAGGCGAGCAATTGTCAGCATGTTCAGAACCATGTTTCTGTGAATAACTCCTGAACCGTAAGTCCTAGACGCTCGCTCTTGGCTGCATTCGATTCAGCTCGTGGCAGCCAGTCTAAAAAACACTATCTTGGACTTCTCTGCATGTTTCCCAGGCGAGCAATTGGCAGCATGTTCAGAACCATGTTTCTGTGAATAACTCCTGAACCGTAAGTCCTAGACGCTCGCTCTTGGCTGCATTCGATTCAGCTCGTGGCAGCCAGTCTAAAAAACACTATCTTGGACTTCTCTGCATGTTTCCCAGGCGAGCAATTGGCAGCATGTTCAGAACCATGTTTCTGTGAATAACTCCTGAACCGTAAGTCCTAGACGCTCGCTCTTGGCTGCATTCGATTCAGCTCGTGGCAGCCAGTCTAAAAAACACTATCTTGGACTTCTCTGCATGTTTCCCAGGCGAGCAATTGGCAGCATGTTCAGAACCATGTTTCTGTGAATAACTCCTGAACCGTAAGTCCTAGACGCTCGCTCTTGGCTGCATTCGATTCAGCTCGTGGCAGCCAGTCTAAAAAACACTATCTTGGACTTCTCTGCATGTTTCCCAGGCGAGCAATTGGCAGCATGTTCAGAACCATGTTTCTGTGAATAACTCCTGAACCGTAAGTCCTAGACGCTCGCTCTTGGCTGCATTCGATTCAGCTCGTGGCAGCCAGTCTAAAAAACACTATCTTGGACTTCTCTGCATGTTCCTAAGGCAAATGTTTCTAAAGCTAATTCTTGAACCGTAAGTCCTAGACGCTCGATCTTGGCGGCATTCGTCTCAGCGCCAGGCAATTAGTATAGGAGCACTGTGTTTGACTTCTCTGGATGTTTCCCAGGCGAGTTATTGACAAGTAAATCCTAGACGCTCGATCTTGGTTATTTTCGCTTTCGCGGCTGGCAGTAAAAGAACCATGTTTCTGTGAATAACTCCTGAACCGTAAGTCCTAGACGCTCGCTCTTGGCTGCATTCGATTCAGCTCGTGGCAGCCAGTCTAAAAAACACTATCTTGGACTTCTCTGCATGTTTCCCAGGCGAGCAATTGGCAGCATGTTCAGAACCATGTTTCTGTGAATAACTCCTGAACCGTAAGTCCTAGACGCTCGCTCTTGGCTGCATTCGATTCAGCTCGTGGCAGCCAGTCTAAAAAACACTATCTTGGACTTCTCTGCATGTTTCCCAGGCGAGCAATTGGCAGCATGTTCAGAACCATGTTTCTGTGAATAACTCCTGAACCGTAAGTCCTAGACGCTCGCTCTTGGCTGCATTCGATTCAGCTCGTGGCAGCCAGTCTAAAAAACACTATCTTGGACTTCTCTGCATGTTCCTAAGGCAAATGTTTCTAAAGCTAATTCTTGAACCGTAAGTCCTAGACGCTCGATCTTGGCGGCATTCGTCTCAGCGCCACGCAATTAGTATAGGAGCACTGTGTTTGACTTCTCTGGATGTTTCCCAGGCGAGTTATTGACAAGTAAATCCTAGACGCTCGATCTTGGTTATATTCGCTTTCGCGGCTGGCAGTAAAAGAACCATGTTTCTGTGAATAACTCCTGAACCGTAAGTCCTAGACGCTCGCTCTTGGCTGCATTCGATTCAGCTCGTGGCAGCCAGTCTAAAAAACACTATCTTGGACTTCTCTGCTTGTTTCCCAGGCGAGCAATTGGCAGCATTTTCAGAACCATGTTTCTGTGAATAACTCCTGAACCGTAAGTCCTAGACGCTCGCTCTTGGCTGCATTCGATTCAGCTCGTGGCAGCCAGTCTAAAAAACACTATCTTGGACTTCTCTGCATGTTTCCCAGGCGAGCAATTGTCAGCATGTTCAGAACCATGTTTCTGTGAATAACTCCTGAACCGTAAGTCCTAGACGCTCGCTCTTGGCTGCATTCGATTCAGCTCGTGGCAGCCAGTCTAAAAAACACTATATTGGACTTCTCTGCATGTTTCCCAGGCGAGCAATTGGCAGCATGTTCAGAACCATGTTTCTGTGAATAACTCCTGAACCGTAAGTCCTAGACGCTCGCTCTTGGCTGCATTCGATTCAGCTCGTGGCAGCCAGTCTAAAAAACACTATCTTGGACTGACTTCTCTGCATGTTTCCCAGGCGAGAAATTGGCAGCATGTTCAGAACCATGTTTCTGTGAATAACTCCTGAACCGTAAGTCCTAGACGCTCGCTCTTGGCTGCATTCGATTCAGCTCGTGGCAGCCAGTCTAAAAAACACTATCTTGGACTTCTCTGCATGTTTCCCAGGCGAGCAATTGGCAGCATGTTCAGAACCATGTTTCTGTGAATAACTCCTGAACCGTAAGTCCTAGACGCTCGCTCTTGGCTGCATTCGATTCAGCTCGTGGCAGCCAGTCTAAAAAACACTATCTTGGACTTCTCTGCATGTTTCCCAGGCGAGAAATTGGCAGCATGTTCAAAACCATGTTTCTGTGAATAACTCCTGAACCGTAAGTCCTAGACGCTCGATCTTGGCGGCATTCGTCTCAGCGCCTGGCAATTAGTATAGGAGCACTGTGTTTGACTTCTCTGGATGTTTCCCAGGCGAGTTATTGACAAGTAAATCCTAGACGCTCGATCTTGGTTATTTTCGCTTTCGCGGCTGGCAGTAAAAGAACCATGTTCTGTGAATAACTCCTGAACCGTAAGTCCTAGACGCTCGCTCTTGGCTGCATTCGATTCAGCTCGTGGCAGCCAGTCTAAAAAACACTATCTTGGACTTCTCTGCATGTTTCCCAGGCGAGAAATTGGCAGCATGTTCAGAACCATGTTTCTGTGAATAACTCCTGAACCGTAAGTCCTAGACGCTCGATCTTGGCGGCATTCGTCTCAGCGCCTGGCAATTAGTATAGGAGCACTGTGTTTGACTTCTCTGGATGTTTCCCAGGCGAGTTATTGACAAGTAAATCCTAGACGCTCGATCTTGGTTATTTTCGCTTTCGCGGCTGGCAGTAAAAGAACCATGTTTCTGTGAATAACTCCTGAACCGTAAGTCCTAGACGCTCGCTCTTGGCTGCATTCGATTCAGCTCGTGGCAGCCAGTCTAAAAACACTATCTTGGACTTCTCTGCATGTTTCCCAGGCGAGCAATTGGCAGCATGTTCAGAACCATGTTTCTGTGAATAACTCCTGAACCGTAAGTCCTAGACGCTCGCTCTTGGCTGCATTCGATTCAGCTCGTGGCAGCCAGTCTAAAAAACACTATCTTGGACTTCTCTGCATGTTTCCCAGGCGAGCAATTGGCAGCATGTTCAGAACCATGTTTCTGTGAATAACTCCTGAACCGTAAGTCCTAGACGCTCGCTCTTGGCTGCATTCGATTCAGCTCGTGGCAGCCAGTCTAAAAAACACTATCTTGGACTTCTCTGCATGTTTCCCAGGCGAGCAATTGGCAGCATGTTCAGAACCATGTTTCTGTGAATAACTCCTGAACCGTAAGTCCTAGACGCTCGCTCTTGGCTGCATTCGATTCAGCTCGTGGCAGCCAGTCTAAAAAACACTATCTTGGACTTCTCTGCATGTTCCTAAGGCAAATGTTTCTAAAGCTAATTCTTGAACCGTAAGTCCTAGACGCTCGATCTTGGCGGCATTCGTCTCAGCGCCAGGCAATTAGTATAGGAGCACTGTGTTTGACTTCTCTGGATGTTTCCCAGGCGAGTTATTGACAAGTAAATCCTAGACGCTCGATCTTGGTTATTTTCGCTTTCGCGGCTGGCAGTAAAAGAACCATGTTTCTGTGAATAACTCCTGAACCGTAAGTCCTAGACGCTCGCTCTTGGCTGCATTCGATTCAGCTCGTGGCAGCCAGTCTAAAAAACACTATCTTGGACTTCTCTGCATGTTTCCCAGGCGAGCAATTGGCAGCATGTTCAGAACCATGTTTCTGTGAATAACTCCTGAACCGTAAGTCCTAGACGCTCGCTCTTGGCTGCATTCGATTCAGCTCGTGGCAGCCAGTCTAAAAACACTATCTTGGACTTCTCTGCATGTTCCTAAGGCAAATGTTTCTAAAGCTAATTCTTGAACCGTAAGTCCTAGACGCTCGATCTTGGCGGCATTCGTCTCAGCGCCAGGCAATTAGTATAGGAGCACTGTGTTTGACTTCTCTGGATGTTTCCCAGGCGAGTTATTGACAAGTAAATCCTAGACGCTCGATCTTGGTTATTTTCGCTTTCGCGGCTGGCAGTAAAAGAACCATGTTTTGTGAATAACTCCTGAACCGTAAGTCCTAGACGCTCGCTCTTGGCTGCATTCGATTCAGCTCGTGGCAGCCAGTCTAAAAAA
Organism: Rhinoderma darwinii; assembly: GCF_050947455.1. NCBI lineage: Eukaryota > Metazoa > Chordata > Amphibia > Anura > Rhinodermatidae > Rhinoderma > Rhinoderma darwinii. The sequence goes on along the minus strand of NW_027464218.1, from coordinate 39,236 downwards.
CACTATCTTGGACTTCTCTGCTTGTTTCCCAGGCGAGCAATTGGCAGCATGTTCAGAACCATGTTTCTGTGAATAACTCCTGAAACCGTAAGTCCTAGACGCTCGCTCTTGGCTGCATTCGATTCAGCTCGTGGCAGCCAGTCTAAAAAACACTATCTTGGACTTCTCTGCATGTTTCCCAGGCGAGCAATTGGCAGCATGTTCAGAACCATGTTTCTGTGAATAACTCCTGAACCGTAAGTCCTAGACGCTCGCTCTTGGCTGCATTCGATTCAGCTCGTGGCAGCCAGTCTAAAAAACACTATCTTGGACTTCTCTGCATGTTTCCCAGGCGAGCAATTGGCAGCATGTTCAGAACCATGTTTCTGTGAATAACTCCTGAACCGTAAGTCCTAGACGCTCGCTCTTGGCTGCATTCGATTCAGCTCGTGGCAGCCAGTCTAAAAAACACTATCTTGGACTTCTCTGCATGTTCCTAAGGCAAATGTTTCTAAAGCTAATTCTTGAACCGTAAGTCCTAGACGCTCGATCTTGGCGGCATTCGTCTCAGCGCCACGCAATTAGTATAGGAGCACTGTGTTTGACTTCTCTGGATGTTTCCCAGGCGAGTTATTGACAAGTAAATCCTAGACGCTCGATCTTGGTTATTTTCGCTTTCGCGGCTGGCAGTAAAAGAACCATGTTTCTGTGAATAACTCCTGAACCGTAAGTCCTAGACGCTCGTCTTGGCTGCATTCGATTCAGCTCGTGGCAGCCAGTCTAAAAAACACTATCTTGGACTTCTCTGCATGTTTCCCAGGCGAGCAATTGGCAGCATGTTCAGAACCATGTTTCTGTGAATAACTCCTGAACCGTAAGTCCTAGACGCTCGCTCTTGGCTGCATTCGATTCAGCTCGTGGCAGCCAGTCTAAAAAACACTATCTTGGACTTCTCTGCATGTTTCCCAGGCGAGCAATTGGCAGCATGTTTCAGAACCATGTTTCTGTGAATAACTCCTGAACCGTAAGTCCTAGACGCTCGCTCTTGGCTGCATTCGATTCAGCTCGTGGCAGCCAGTCTAAAAACACTATCTTGGACTTCTCTGCATGTTCCTAAGGCAAATGTTTCTAAAGCTAATTCTTGAACCGTAAGTCCTAGACGCTCGATCTTGGCGGCATTCGTCTCAGCGCCACGCAATTAGTATAGGAGCACTGTGTTTGACTTCTCTGGATGTTTCCCAGGCGAGTTATTGACAAGTAAATCCTAGACGCTCGATCTTGGTTATTTTCGCTTCGCGGCTGGCAGTAAAAGAACCATGTTTCTGTGAATAACTCCTGAACCGTAAGTCCTAGACGCTCGCTCTTGGCTGCATTCGATTCAGCTCGTGGCAGCCAGTCTAAAAAACACTATCTTGGACTTCTCTGCTTGTTTCCCAGGCGAGCAATTGGCAGCATGTTCAGAACCATGTTTCTGTGAATAACTCCTGAACCGTAAGTCCTAGACGCTCGCTCTTGGCTGCATTCGATTCAGCTCGTGGCAGCCAGTCTAAAAAACACTATCTTGGACTTCTCTGCATGTTTCCCAGGCGAGCAATTGGCAGCATGTTCAGAACCATGTTTCTGTGAATAACTCCTGAACCGTAAGTCCTAGACGCTCGCTCTTGGCTGCATTCGATTCAGCTCGTGGCAGCCAGTCTAAAAAACACTATCTTGGACTTCTCTGCATGTTTCCCAGGCGAGCAATTGGCAGCATGTTCAGAACCATGTTTCTGTGAATAACTCCTGAACCGTAAGTCCTAGACGCTCGCTCTTGGCTGCATTCGATTCAGCTCGTGGCAGCCAGTCTAAAAAACACTATCTTGGACTTCTCTGCATGTTCCTAAGGCAAATGTTTCTAAAGCTAATTCTTGAACCGTAAGTCCTAGACGCTCGATCTTGGCGGCATTCGTCTCAGCGCCACGCAATTAGTATAGGAGCACTGTGTTTGACTTTCTCTGGATGTTTCCCAGGCGAGTTATTGACAAGTAAATCCTAGACGCTCGATCTTGGTTATTTTCGCTTTCGCGGCTGGCAGTAAAAGAACCATGTTTCTGTGAATAACTCCTGAACCGTAAGTCCTAGACGCTCGCTCTTGGCTGCATTCGATTCAGCTCGTGGCAGCCAGTCTAAAAAACACTATCTTGGACTTCTCTGCTTGTTTCCCAGGCGAGCAATTGGCAGCATTTTCAGAACCATGTTTCTGTGAATAACTCCTGAACCGTAAGTCCTAGACGCTCGCTCTTGGCTGCATTCGATTCAGCTCGTGGCAGCCAGTCTAAAAAACACTATCTTGGACTTCTCTGCATGTTTCCCAGGCGAGAAATTGGCAGCATGTTCAGAACCATGTTTCTGTGAATAACTCCTGAACCGTAAGTCCTAGACGCTCGCTCTTGGCTGCATTCGATTCAGCTCGTGGCAGCCAGTCTAAAAAACACTATCTTGGACTTCTCTGCATGTTTCCCAGGCGAGCAATTGGCAGCATGTTCAGAACCATGTTTCTGTGAATAACTCCTGAACCGTAAGTCCTAGACGCTCGCTCTTGGCTGCATTCGATTCAGCTCGTGGCAGCCAGTCTAAAAAACACTATCTTGGACTTCTCTGCATGTTTCCCAGGCGAGAAATTGGCAGCATGTTCAAAACCATGTTTCTGTGAATAACTCCTGAACCGTAAGTCCTAGACGCTCGATCTTGGCGGCATTCGTCTCAGCGCCTGGCAATTAGTATAGGAGCACTGTGTTTGACTTCTCTGGATGTTTCCCAGGCGAGTTATTGACAAGTAAATCCTAGACGCTCGATCTTGGTTATTTTCGCTTTCGCGGCTGGCAGTAAAAGAACCATGTTTCTGTGAATAACTCCTGAACCGTAAGTCCTAGACGCTCGCTCTTGGCTGCATTCGATTCAGCTCGTGGCAGCCAGTCTAAAAAACACTATCTTGGACTTCTCTGCATGTTTCCCAGGCGAGAAATTGGCAGCATGTTCAGAACCATGTTTCTGTGAATAACTCCTGAACCGTAAGTCCTAGACGCTCGATCTTGGCGGCATTCGTCTCAGCGCCTGGCAATTAGTATAGGAGCACTGTGTTTGACTTCTCTGGATGTTTCCCAGGCGAGTTATTGACAAGTAAATCCTAGACGCTCGATCTTGGTTATTTTCGCTTTCGCGGCTGGCAGTAAAAGAACCATGTTTCTGTGAATAACTCCTGAACCGTAAGTCCTAGACGCTCGCTCTTGGCTGCATTCGATTCAGCTCGTGGCAGCCAGTCTAAAAAACACTATCTTGGACTTCTCTGCATGTTTCCCAGGCGAGCAATTGGCAGCATGTTCAGAACCATGTTTCTGTGAATAACTCCTGAACCGTAAGTCCTAGACGCTCGCTCTTGGCTGCATTCGATTCAGCTCGTGGCAGCCAGTCTAAAAAACACTATCTTGGACTTCTCTGCATGTTTCCCAGACGAGCAATTGGCAGCATGTTCAGAACCATGTTTCTGTGAATAACTCCTGAACCGTAAGTCCTAGACGCTCGCTCTTGGCTGCATTCGATTCAGCTCGTGGCAGCCAGTCTAAAAAACACTATCTTGGACTTCTCTGCTTGTTTCCCAGGCGAGCAATTGGCAGCATGTTCAGAACCATGTTTCTGTGAATAACTCCTGAACCGTAAGTCCTAGACGCTCGCTCTTGGCTGCATTCGATTCAGCTCGTGGCAGCCAGTCTAAAAAACACTATCTTGGACTTCTCTGCATGTTCCTAAGGCAAATGTTTCTAAAGCTAATTCTTGAACCGTAAGTCCTAGACGCTCGATCTTGGCGGCATTCGTCTCAGCGCCACGCAATTAGTATAGGAGCACTGTGTTTGACTTCTCTGGATGTTTCCCAGGCGAGTTATTGACAAGTAAATCCTAGACGCTCGATCTTGGTTATTTTCGCTTTCGCGGCTGGCAGTAAAAGAACCATGTTTCTGTGAATAACTCCTGAACCGTAAGTCCTAGACGCTCGCTCTTGGCTGCATTCGATTCAGCTCGTGGCAGCCAGTCTAAAAAACACTATCTTGGACTTCTCTGCATGTTTCCCAGGCGAGCAATTGGCAGCATGTTCAGAACCATGTTTCTGTGAATAACTCCTGAACCGTAAGTCCTAGACGCTCGCTCTTGGCTGCATTCGATTCAGCTCGTGGCAGCCAGTCTAAAAAACACTATCTTGGACTTCTCTGCATGTTTCCCAGGCGAGCAATTGGCAGCATGTTCAGAACCATGTTTCTGTGAATAACTCCTGAACCGTAAGTCCTAGACGCTCGCTCTTGGCTGCATTCGATTCAGCTCGTGGCAGCCAGTCTAAAAAACACTATCTTGGACTTCTCTGCATGTTCCTAAGGCAAATGTTTCTAAAGCTAATTCTTGAACCGTAAGTCCTAGACGCTCGATCTTGGCGGCATTCGTCTCAGCGCCACGCAATTAGTATAGGAGCACTGTGTTTGACTTCTCTGGATGTTTCCCAGGCGAGTTATTGACAAGTAAATCCTAGACGCTCGATCTTGGTTATTTTCGCTTTCGCGGCTGGCAGTAAAAGAACCATGTTTCTGTGAATAACTCCTGAACCGTAAGTCCTAGACGCTCGCTCTTGGCTGCATTCGATTCAGCTCGTGGCAGCCAGTCTAAAAAACACTATCTTGGACTTCTCTGCTTGTTTCCCAGGCGAGCAATTGGCAGCATTTTCAGAACCATGTTTCTGTGAATAACTCCTGAACCGTAAGTCCTAGACGCTCGCTCTTGGCTGCATTCGATTCAGCTCGTGGCAGCCAGTCTAAAAAACACTATCTTGGACTTCTCTGCATGTTTCCCAGACGAGCAATTGTCAGCATGTTCAGAACCATGTTTCTGTGAATAACTCCTGAACCGTAAGTCCTAGACGCTCGCTCTTGGCTGCATTCGATTCAGCTCGTGGCAGCCAGTCTAAAAAACACTATCTTGGACTTCTCTGCATGTTTCCCAGGCGAGCAATTGGCAGCATGTTCAGAACCATGTTTCTGTGAATAACTCCTGAACCGTAAGTCCTAGACGCTCGCTCTTGGCTGCATTCGATTCAGCTCGTGGCAGCCAGTCTAAAAAACACTATCTTGGACTTCTCTGCATGTTTCCCAGGCGAGAAATTGGCAGCATGTTCAGAACCATGTTTCTGTGAATAACTCCTGAACCGTAAGTCCTAGACGCTCGCTCTTGGCTGCATTCGATTCAGCTCGTGGCAGCCAGTCTAAAAAACACTATCTTGGACTTCTCTGCATGTTTCCCAGGCGAGCAATTGGCAGCATGTTCAGAACCATGTTTCTGTGAATAACTCCTGAACCGTAAGTCCTAGACGCTCGCTCTTGGCTGCATTCGATTCAGCTCGTGGCAGCCAGTCTAAAAAACACTATCTTGGACTTCTCTGCATGTTTCCCAGGCGAGCAATTGGCAGCATGTTCAGAACCATGTTTCTGTGAATAACTCCTGAACCGTAAGTCCTAGACGCTCGCTCTTGGCTGCATTCGATTCAGCTCGTGGCAGCCAGTCTAAAAAACACTATCTTGGACTTCTCTGCATGTTCCTAAGGCAAATGTTTCTAAAGCTAATTCTTGAACCGTAAGTCCTAGACGCTCGATCTTGGCGGCATTCGTCTCAGCGCCACGCAATTAGTATAGGAGCACTGTGTTTGACTTCTCTGGATGTTTCCCAGGCGAGTTATTGACAAGTAAATCCTAGACGCTCGATCTTGGTTATTTTCGCTTTCGCGGCTGGCAGTAAAAGAACCATGTTTCTGTGAATAACTCCTGAACCGTAAGTCCTAGACGCTCGCTCTTGGCTGCATTCGATTCAGCTCGTGGCAGCCAGTCTAAAAAACACTATCTTGGACTTCTCTGCATGTTTCCCAGGCGAGCAATTGGCAGCATGTTCAGAACCATGTTTCTGTGAATAACTCCTGAACCGTAAGTCCTAGACGCTCGCTCTTGGCTGCATTCGATTCAGCTCGTGGCAGCCAGTCTAAAAAACACTATCTTGGACTTCTCTGCATGTTTCCCAGGCGAGCAATTGGCAGCATGTTCAGAACCATGTTTCTGTGAATAACTCCTGAACCGTAAGTCCTAGACGCTCGCTCTTGGCTGCATTCGATTCAGCTCGTGGCAGCCAGTCTAAAAAACACTATCTTGGACTTCTCTGCATGTTCCTAAGGCAAATGTTTCTAAAGCTAATTCTTGAACCGTAAGTCCTAGACGCTCGATCTTGGCGGCATTCGTCTCAGCGCCACGCAATTAGTATAGGAGCACTGTGTTTGACTTCTCTGGATGTTTCCCAGGCGAGTTATTGACAAGTAAATCCTAGACGCTCGATCTTGGTTATTTTCGCTTTCGCGGCTGGCAGTAAAAGAACCATGTTTCTGTGAATAACTCCTGAACCGTAAGTCCTAGACGCTCGCTCTTGGCTGCATTCGATTCAGCTCGTGGCAGCCAGTCTAAAAAACACTATCTTGGACTTCTCTGCTTGTTTCCCAGGCGAGCAATTGGCAGCATTTTCAGAACCATGTTTCTGTGAATAACTCCAGAACCGTAAGTCCTAGACGCTCGCTCTTGGCTGCATTCGATTCAGCTCGTGGCAGCCAGTCTAAAAAACACTATCTTGGACTTCTCTGCATGTTTCCCAGGCGAGCAATTGTCAGCATGTTCAGAACCATGTTTCTGTGAATAACTCCTGAACCGTAAGTCCTAGACGCTCGCTCTTGGCTGCATTCGATTCAGCTCGTGGCAGCCAGTCTAAAAAACACTATCTTGGACTTCTCTGCATGTTTCCCAGGCGAGCAATTGGCAGCATGTTCAGAACCATGTTTCTGTGAATAACTCCTGAACCGTAAGTCCTAGACGCTCGCTCTTGGCTGCATTCGATTCAGCTCGTGGCAGCCAGTCTAAAAAACACTATCTTGGACTTCTCTGCATGTTTCCCAGGCGAGAAATTGGCAGCATGTTCAGAACCATGTTTCTGTGAATAACTCCTGAACCGTAAGTCCTAGACGCTCGCTCTTGGCTGCATTCGATTCAGCTCGTGGCAGCCAGTCTAAAAAACACTATCTTGGACTTCTCTGCATGTTTCCCAGGCGAGCAATTGGCAGCATGTTCAGAACCATGTTTCTGTGAATAACTCCTGAACCGTAAGTCCTAGACGCTCGCTCTTGGCTGCATTCGATTCAGCTCGTGGCAGCCAGTCTAAAAAACACTATCTTGGACTTCTCTGCATGTTTCCCAGGCGAGAAATTGGCAGCATGTTCAAAACCATGTTTCTGTGAATAACTCCTGAACCGTAAGTCCTAGACGCTCGATCTTGGCGGCATTCGTCTCAGCGCCTGGCAATTAGTATAGGAGCACTGTGTTTGACTTCTCTGGATGTTTCCCAGGCGAGTTATTGACAAGTAAATCCTAGACGCTCGATCTTGGTTATTTTCGCTTTCGCGGCTGGCAGTAAAAGAACCATGTTTCTGTGAATAACTCCTGAACCGTAAGTCCTAGACGCTCGCTCTTGGCTGCATTCGATTCAGCTCGTGGCAGCCAGTCTAAAAAACACTATCTTGGACTTCTCTGCATGTTTCCCAGGCGAGAAATTGGCAGCATGTTCAGAACCATGTTTCTGTGAATAACTCCTGAACCGTAAGTCCTAGACGCTCGATCTTGGCGGCATTCGTCTCAGCGCCTGGCAATTAGTATAGGAGCACTGTGTTTGACTTCTCTGGATGTTTCCCAGGCGAGTTATTGACAAGTAAATCCTAGACGCTCGATCTTGGTTATTTTCGCTTTCGCGGCTGGCAGTAAAAGAACCATGTTTCTGTGAATAACTCCTGAACCGTAAGTCCTAGACGCTCGCTCTTGGCTGCATTCGATTCAGCTCGTGGCAGCCAGTCTAAAAAACACTATCTTGGACTTCTCTGCATGTTTCCCAGGCGAGCAATTGGCAGCATGTTCAGAACCATGTTTCTGTGAATAACTCCTGAACCGTAAGTCCTAGACGCTCGCTCTTGGCTGCATTCGATTCAGCTCGTGGCAGCCAGTCTAAAAAACACTATCTTGGACTTCTCTGCATGTTTCCCAGACGAGCAATTGGCAGCATGTTCAGAACCATGTTTCTGTGAATAACTCCTGAACCGTAAGTCCTAGACGCTCGCTCTTGGCTGCATTCGATTCAGCTCGTGGCAGCCAGTCTAAAAAACACTATCTTGGACTTCTCTGCATGTTTCCCAGGCGAGCAATTGGCAGCATGTTCAGAACCATGTTTCTGTGAATAACTCCTGAACCGTAAGTCCTAGACGCTCGCTCTTGGCTGCATTCGATTCAGCTCGTGGCAGCCAGTCTAAAAAACACTATCTTGGACTTCTCTGCATGTTTCCCAGGCGAGCAATTGGCAGCATGTTCAGAACCATGTTTCTGTGAATAACTCCTGAACCGTAAGTCCTAGACGCTCGCTCTTGGCTGCATTCGATTCAGCTCGTGGCAGCCAGTCTAAAAAACACTATCTTGGACTTCTCTGCATGTTCCTAAGGCAAATGTTTCTAAAGCTAATTCTTGAACCGTAAGTCCTAGACGCTCGATCTTGGCGGCATTCGTCTCAGCGCCACGCAATTAGTATAGGAGCACTGTGTTTGACTTCTCTGGATGTTTCCCAGGCGAGTTATTGACAAGTAAATCCTAGACGCTCGATCTTGGTTATTTTCGCTTTCGCGGCTGGCAGTAAAAGAACCATGTTTCTGTGAATAACTCCTGAACCGTAAGTCCTAGACGCTCGCTCTTGGCTGCATTCGATTCAGCTCGTGGCAGCCAGTCTAAAAAACACTATCTTGGACTTCTCTGCTTGTTTCCCAGGCGAGCAATTGGCAGCATTTTCAGAACCATGTTTCTGTGAATAACTCCTGAACCGTAAGTCCTAGACGCTCGCTCTTGGCTGCATTCGATTCAGCTCGTGGCAGCCAGTCTAAAAAACACTATCTTGGACTTCTCTGCATGTTTCCCAGGCGAGCAATTGTCAGCATGTTCAGAACCATGTTTCTGTGAATAACTCCTGAACCGTAAGTCCTAGACGCTCGCTCTTGGCTGCATTCGATTCAGCTCGTGGCAGCCAGTCTAAAAAACACTATCTTGGACTTCTCTGCATGTTTCCCAGGCGAGCAATTGGCAGCATGTTCAGAACCATGTTTCTGTGAATAACTCCTGAACCGTAAGTCCTAGACGCTCGCTCTTGGCTGCATTCGATTCAGCTCGTGGCAGCCAGTCTAAAAAACACTATCTTGGACTTCTCTGCATGTTTCCCAGGCGAGCAATTGGCAGCATGTTCAGAACCATGTTTCTGTGAATAACTCCTGAACCGTAAGTCCTAGACGCTCGCTCTTGGCTGCATTCGATTCAGCTCGTGGCAGCCAGTCTAAAAAACACTATCTTGGACTTCTCTGCATGTTTCCCAGGCGAGCAATTGGCAGCATGTTCAGAACCATGTTTCTGTGAATAACTCCTGAACCGTAAGTCCTAGACGCTCGCTCTTGGCTGCATTCGATTCAGCTCGTGGCAGCCAGTCTAAAAAACACTATCTTGGACTTCTCTGCATGTTTCCCAGGCGAGCAATTGGCAGCATGTTCAGAACCATGTTTCTGTGAATAACTCCTGAACCGTAAGTCCTAGACGCTCGCTCTTGGCTGCATTCGATTCAGCTCGTGGCAGCCAGTCTAAAAAACACTATCTTGGACTTCTCTGCATGTTCCTAAGGCAAATGTTTCTAAAGCTAATTCTTGAACCGTAAGTCCTAGACGCTCGATCTTGGCGGCATTCGTCTCAGCGCCAGGCAATTAGTATAGGAGCACTGTGTTTGACTTCTCTGGATGTTTCCCAGGCGAGTTATTGACAAGTAAATCCTAGACGCTCGATCTTGGTTATTTTCGCTTTCGCGGCTGGCAGTAAAAGAACCATGTTTCTGTGAATAACTCCTGAACCGTAAGTCCTAGACGCTCGCTCTTGGCTGCATTCGATTCAGCTCGTGGCAGCCAGTCTAAAAAACACTATCTTGGACTTCTCTGCATGTTTCCCAGGCGAGCAATTGGCAGCATGTTCAGAACCATGTTTCTGTGAATAACTCCTGAACCGTAAGTCCTAGACGCTCGCTCTTGGCTGCATTCGATTCAGCTCGTGGCAGCCAGTCTAAAAAACACTATCTTGGACTTCTCTGCATGTTTCCCAGGCGAGCAATTGGCAGCATGTTCAGAACCATGTTTCTGTGAATAACTCCTGAACCGTAAGTCCTAGACGCTCGCTCTTGGCTGCATTCGATTCAGCTCGTGGCAGCCAGTCTAAAAAACACTATCTTGGACTTCTCTGCATGTTCCTAAGGCAAATGTTTCTAAAGCTAATTCTTGAACCGTAAGTCCTAGACGCTCGATCTTGGCGGCATTCGTCTCAGCGCCACGCAATTAGTATAGGAGCACTGTGTTTGACTTCTCTGGATGTTTCCCAGGCGAGTTATTGACAAGTAAATCCTAGACGCTCGATCTTGGTTATATTCGCTTTCGCGGCTGGCAGTAAAAGAACCATGTTTCTGTGAATAACTCCTGAACCGTAAGTCCTAGACGCTCGCTCTTGGCTGCATTCGATTCAGCTCGTGGCAGCCAGTCTAAAAAACACTATCTTGGACTTCTCTGCTTGTTTCCCAGGCGAGCAATTGGCAGCATTTTCAGAACCATGTTTCTGTGAATAACTCCTGAACCGTAAGTCCTAGACGCTCGCTCTTGGCTGCATTCGATTCAGCTCGTGGCAGCCAGTCTAAAAAACACTATCTTGGACTTCTCTGCATGTTTCCCAGGCGAGCAATTGTCAGCATGTTCAGAACCATGTTTCTGTGAATAACTCCTGAACCGTAAGTCCTAGACGCTCGCTCTTGGCTGCATTCGATTCAGCTCGTGGCAGCCAGTCTAAAAAACACTATATTGGACTTCTCTGCATGTTTCCCAGGCGAGCAATTGGCAGCATGTTCAGAACCATGTTTCTGTGAATAACTCCTGAACCGTAAGTCCTAGACGCTCGCTCTTGGCTGCATTCGATTCAGCTCGTGGCAGCCAGTCTAAAAAACACTATCTTGGACTTCTCTGCATGTTTCCCAGGCGAGAAATTGGCAGCATGTTCAGAACCATGTTTCTGTGAATAACTCCTGAACCGTAAGTCCTAGACGCTCGCTCTTGGCTGCATTCGATTCAGCTCGTGGCAGCCAGTCTAAAAAACACTATCTTGGACTTCTCTGCATGTTTCCCAGGCGAGCAATTGGCAGCATGTTCAGAACCATGTTTCTGTGAATAACTCCTGAACCGTAAGTCCTAGACGCTCGCTCTTGGCTGCATTCGATTCAGCTCGTGGCAGCCAGTCTAAAAAACACTATCTTGGACTTCTCTGCATGTTTCCCAGGCGAGAAATTGGCAGCATGTTCAAAACCATGTTTCTGTGAATAACTCCTGAACCGTAAGTCCTAGACGCTCGATCTTGGCGGCATTCGTCTCAGCGCCTGGCAATTAGTATAGGAGCACTGTGTTTGACTTCTCTGGATGTTTCCCAGGCGAGTTATTGACAAGTAAATCCTAGACGCTCGATCTTGGTTATTTTCGCTTTCGCGGCTGGCAGTAAAAGAACCATGTTTCTGTGAATAACTCCTGAACCGTAAGTCCTAGACGCTCGCTCTTGGCTGCATTCGATTCAGCTCGTGGCAGCCAGTCTAAAAAACACTATCTTGGACTTCTCTGCATGTTTCCCAGGCGAGAAATTGGCAGCATGTTCAGAACCATGTTTCTGTGAATAACTCCTGAACCGTAAGTCCTAGACGCTCGATCTTGGCGGCATTCGTCTCAGCGCCTGGCAATTAGTATAGGAGCACTGTGTTTGACTTCTCTGGATGTTTCCCAGGCGAGTTATTGACAAGTAAATCCTAGACGCTCGATCTTGGTTATTTTCGCTTTCGCGGCTGGCAGTAAAAGAACCATGTTTCTGTGAATAACTCCTGAACCGTAAGTCCTAGACGCTCGCTCTTGGCTGCATTCGATTCAGCTCGTGGCAGCCAGTCTAAAAAACACTATCTTGGACTTCTCTGCATGTTTCCCAGGCGAGCAATTGGCAGCATGTTCAGAACCATGTTTCTGTGAATAACTCCTGAACCGTAAGTCCTAGACGCTCGCTCTTGGCTGCATTCGATTCAGCTCGTGGCAGCCAGTCTAAAAAACACTATCTTGGACTTCTCTGCATGTTTCCCAGGCGAGCAATTGGCAGCATGTTCAGAACCATGTTTCTGTGAATAACTCCTGAACCGTAAGTCCTAGACGCTCGCTCTTGGCTGCATTCGATTCAGCTCGTGGCAGCCAGTCTAAAAAACACTATCTTGGACTTCTCTGCATGTTTCCCAGGCGAGCAATTGGCAGCATGTTCAGAACCATGTTTCTGTGAATAACTCCTGAACCGTAAGTCCTAGACGCTCGCTCTTGGCTGCATTCGATTCAGCTCGTGGCAGCCAGTCTAAAAAACACTATCTTGGACTTCTCTGCATGTTCCTAAGGCAAATGTTTCTAAAGCTAATTCTTGAACCGTAAGTCCTAGACGCTCGATCTTGGCGGCATTCGTCTCAGCGCCAGGCAATTAGTATAGGAGCACTGTGTTTGACTTCTCTGGATGTTTCCCAGGCGAGTTATTGACAAGTAAATCCTAGACGCTCGATCTTGGTTATTTTCGCTTTCGCGGCTGGCAGTAAAAGAACCATGTTTCTGTGAATAACTCCTGAACCGTAAGTCCTAGACGCTCGCTCTTGGCTGCATTCGATTCAGCTCGTGGCAGCCAGTCTAAAAAACACTATCTTGGACTTCTCTGCATGTTTCCCAGGCGAGCAATTGGCAGCATGTTCAGAACCATGTTTCTGTGAATAACTCCTGAACCGTAAGTCCTAGACGCTCGCTCTTGGCTGCATTCGATTCAGCTCGTGGCAGCCAGTCTAAAAAACACTATCTTGGACTTCTCTGCATGTTCCTAAGGCAAATGTTTCTAAAGCTAATTCTTGAACCGTAAGTCCTAGACGCTCGATCTTGGCGGCATTCGTCTCAGCGCCAGGCAATTAGTATAGGAGCACTGTGTTTGACTTCTCTGGATGTTTCCCAGGCGAGTTATTGACAAGTAAATCCTAGACGCTCGATCTTGGTTATTTTCGCTTTCGCGGCTGGCAGTAAAAGAACCATGTTTCTGTGAATAACTCCTGAACCGTAAGTCCTAGACGCTCGCTCTTGGCTGCATTCGATTCAGCTCGTGGCAGCCAGTCTAAAAAACACTATCTTGGACTTCTCTGCTTGTTTCCCAGGCGAGCAATTGGCAGCATGTTCAGAACCATGTTTCTGTGAATAACTCCTGAACCGTAAGTCCTAGACGCTCGCTCTTGGCTGCATTCGATTCAGCTCGTGGCAGCCAGTCTAAAAAACACTATCTTGGACTTCTCTGCATGTTTCCCAGGCGAGCAATTGGCAGCATGTTCAGAACCATGTTTCTGTGAATAACTCCTGAACCGTAAGTCCTAGACGCTCGCTCTTGGCTGCATTCGATTCAGCTCGTGGCAGCCAGTCTAAAAAACACTATCTTGGACTTCTCTGCATGTTTCCCAGGCGAGCAATTGGCAGCATGTTCAGAACCATGTTTCTGTGAATAACTCCTGAACCGTAAGTCCTAGACGCTCGCTCTTGGCTGCATTCGATTCAGCTCGTGGCAGCCAGTCTAAAAAACACTATCTTGGACTTCTCTGCATGTTCCTAAGGCAAATGTTTCTAAAGCTAATTCTTGAACCGTAAGTCCTAGACGCTCGATCTTGGCGGCATTCGTCTCAGCGCCACGCAATTAGTATAGGAGCACTGTGTTTGACTTCTCTGGATGTTTCCCAGGCGAGTTATTGACAAGTAAATCCTAGACGCTCGATCTTGGTTATTTTCGCTTTCGCGGCTGGCAGTAAAAGAACCATGTTTCTGTGAATAACTCCTGAACCGTAAGTCCTAGACGCTCGCTCTTGGCTGCATTCGATTCAGCTCGTGGCAGCCAGTCTAAAAAACACTATCTTGGACTTCTCTGCATGTTTCCCAGGCGAGCAATTGGCAGCATGTTCAGAACCATGTTTCTGTGAATAACTCCTGAACCGTAAGTCCTAGACGCTCGCTCTTGGCTGCATTCGATTCAGCTCGTGGCAGCCAGTCTAAAAAACACTATCTTGGACTTCTCTGCATGTTTCCCAGGCGAGCAATTGGCAGCATGTTCAGAACCATGTTTCTGTGAATAACTCCTGAACCGTAAGTCCTAGACGCTCGCTCTTGGCTGCATTCGATTCAGCTCGTGGCAGCCAGTCTAAAAAACACTATCTTGGACTTCTCTGCATGTTCCTAAGGCAAATGTTTCTAAAGCTAATTCTTGAACCGTAAGTCCTAGACGCTCGATCTTGGCGGCATTCGTCTCAGCGCCACGCAATTAGTATAGGAGCACTGTGTTTGACTTCTCTGGATGTTTCCCAGGCGAGTTATTGACAAGTAAATCCTAGACGCTCGATCTTGGTTATTTTCGCTTTCGCGGCTGGCAGTAAAAGAACCATGTTTCTGTGAATAACTCCTGAACCGTAAGTCCTAGACGCTCGCTCTTGGCTGCATTCGATTCAGCTCGTGGCAGCCAGTCTAAAAAACACTATCTTGGACTTCTCTGCTTGTTTCCCAGGCGAGCAATTGGCAGCATGTTCAGAACCATGTTTCTGTGAATAACTCCTGAACCGTAAGTCCTAGACGCTCGCTCTTGGCTGCATTCGATTCAGCTCGTGGCAGCCAGTCTAAAAAACACTATCTTGGACTTCTCTGCATGTTTCCCAGGCGAGCAATTGGCAGCATGTTCAGAACCATGTTTCTGTGAATAACTCCTGAACCGTAAGTCCTAGACGCTCGCTCTTGGCTGCATTCGATTCAGCTCGTGGCAGCCAGTCTAAAAAACACTATCTTGGACTTCTCTGCATGTTTCCCAGGCGAGCAATTGGCAGCATGTTCAGAACCATGTTTCTGTGAATAACTCCTGAACCGTAAGTCCTAGACGCTCGCTCTTGGCTGCATTCGATTCAGCTCGTGGCAGCCAGTCTAAAAAACACTATCTTGGACTTCTCTGCATGTTCCTAAGGCAAATGTTTCTAAAGCTAATTCTTGAACCGTAAGTCCTAGACGCTCGATCTTGGCGGCATTCGTCTCAGCGCCACGCAATTAGTATAGGAGCACTGTGTTTGACTTCTCTGGATGTTTCCCAGGCGAGTTATTGACAAGTAAATCCTAGACGCTCGATCTTGGTTATTTTCGCTTTCGCGGCTGGCAGTAAAAGAACCATGTTTCTGTGAATAACTCCTGAACCGTAAGTCCTAGACGCTCGCTCTTGGCTGCATTCGATTCAGCTCGTGGCAGCCAGTCTAAAAAACACTATCTTGGACTTCTCTGCTTGTTTCCCAGGCGAGCAATTGGCAGCATTTTCAGAACCATGTTTCTGTGAATAACTCCTGAACCGTAAGTCCTAGACGCTCGCTCTTGGCTGCATTCGATTCAGCTCGTGGCAGCCAGTCTAAAAAACACTATCTTGGACTTCTCTGCATGTTTCCCAGGCGAGAAATTGGCAGCATGTTCAGAACCATGTTTCTGTGAATAACTCCTGAACCGTAAGTCCTAGACGCTCGCTCTTGGCTGCATTCGATTCAGCTCGTGGCAGCCAGTCTAAAAAACACTATCTTGGACTTCTCTGCATGTTTCCCAGGCGAGCAATTGGCAGCATGTTCAGAACCATGTTTCTGTGAATAACTCCTGAACCGTAAGTCCTAGACGCTCGCTCTTGGCTGCATTCGATTCAGCTCGTGGCAGCCAGTCTAAAAAACACTATCTTGGACTTCTCTGCATGTTTCCCAGGCGAGAAATTGGCAGCATGTTCAAAACCATGTTTCTGTGAATAACTCCTGAACCGTAAGTCCTAGACGCTCGATCTTGGCGGCATTCGTCTCAGCGCCTGGCAATTAGTATAGGAGCACTGTGTTTGACTTCTCTGGATGTTTCCCAGGCGAGTTATTGACAAGTAAATCCTAGACGCTCGATCTTGGTTATTTTCGCTTTCGCGGCTGGCAGTAAAAGAACCATGTTTCTGTGAATAACTCCTGAACCGTAAGTCCTAGACGCTCGCTCTTGGCTGCATTCGATTCAGCTCGTGGCAGCCAGTCTAAAAAACACTATCTTGGACTTCTCTGCATGTTTCCCAGGCGAGAAATTGGCAGCATGTTCAGAACCATGTTTCTGTGAATAACTCCTGAACCGTAAGTCCTAGACGCTCGATCTTGGCGGCATTCGTCTCAGCGCCTGGCAATTAGTATAGGAGCACTGTGTTTGACTTCTCTGGATGTTTCCCAGGCGAGTTATTGACAAGTAAATCCTAGACGCTCGATCTTGGTTATTTTCGCTTTCGCGGCTGGCAGTAAAAGAACCATGTTTCTGTGAATAACTCCTGAACCGTAAGTCCTAGACGCTCGCTCTTGGCTGCATTCGATTCAGCTCGTGGCAGCCAGTCTAAAAAACACTATCTTGGACTTCTCTGCATGTTTCCCAGGCGAGCAATTGGCAGCATGTTCAGAACCATGTTTCTGTGAATAACTCCTGAACCGTAAGTCCTAGACGCTCGCTCTTGGCTGCATTCGATTCAGCTCGTGGCAGCCAGTCTAAAAAACACTATCTTGGACTTCTCTGCATGTTTCCCAGACGAGCAATTGGCAGCATGTTCAGAACCATGTTTCTGTGAATAACTCCTGAACCGTAAGTCCTAGACGCTCGCTCTTGGCTGCATTCGATTCAGCTCGTGGCAGCCAGTCTAAAAAACACTATCTTGGACTTCTCTGCTTGTTTCCCAGGCGAGCAATTGGCAGCATGTTCAGAACCATGTTTCTGTGAATAACTCCTGAACCGTAAGTCCTAGACGCTCGCTCTTGGCTGCATTCGATTCAGCTCGTGGCAGCCAGTCTAAAAAACACTATCTTGGACTTCTCTGCATGTTCCTAAGGCAAATGTTTCTAAAGCTAATTCTTGAACCGTAAGTCCTAGACGCTCGATCTTGGCGGCATTCGTCTCAGCGCCACGCAATTAGTATAGGAGCACTGTGTTTGACTTCTCTGGATGTTTCCCAGGCGAGTTATTGACAAGTAAATCCTAGACGCTCGATCTTGGTTATTTTCGCTTTCGCGGCTGGCAGTAAAAGAACCATGTTTCTGTGAATAACTCCTGAACCGTAAGTCCTAGACGCTCGCTCTTGGCTGCATTCGATTCAGCTCGTGGCAGCCAGTCTAAAAAACACTATCTTGGACTTCTCTGCATGTTTCCCAGGCGAGCAATTGGCAGCATGTTCAGAACCATGTTTCTGTGAATAACTCCTGAACCGTAAGTCCTAGACGCTCGCTCTTGGCTGCATTCGATTCAGCTCGTGGCAGCCAGTCTAAAAAACACTATCTTGGACTTCTCTGCATGTTTCCCAGGCGAGCAATTGGCAGCATGTTCAGAACCATGTTTCTGTGAATAACTCCTGAACCGTAAGTCCTAGACGCTCGCTCTTGGCTGCATTCGATTCAGCTCGTGGCAGCCAGTCTAAAAAACACTATCTTGGACTTCTCTGCATGTTCCTAAGGCAAATGTTTCTAAAGCTAATTCTTGAACCGTAAGTCCTAGACGCTCGATCTTGGCGGCATTCGTCTCAGCGCCACGCAATTAGTATAGGAGCACTGTGTTTGACTTCTCTGGATGTTTCCCAGGCGAGTTATTGACAAGTAAATCCTAGACGCTCGATCTTGGTTATTTTCGCTTTCGCGGCTGGCAGTAAAAGAACCATGTTTCTGTGAATAACTCCTGAACCGTAAGTCCTAGACGCTCGCTCTTGGCTGCATTCGATTCAGCTCGTGGCAGCCAGTCTAAAAAACACTATCTTGGACTTCTCTGCTTGTTTCCCAGGCGAGCAATTGGCAGCATTTTCAGAACCATGTTTCTGTGAATAACTCCTGAACCGTAAGTCCTAGACGCTCGCTCTTGGCTGCATTCGATTCAGCTCGTGGCAGCCAGTCTAAAAAACACTATCTTGGACTTCTCTGCATGTTTCCCAGGCGAGCAATTGTCAGCATGTTCAGAACCATGTTTCTGTGAATAACTCCTGAACCGTAAGTCCTAGACGCTCGCTCTTGGCTGCATTCGATTCAGCTCGTGGCAGCCAGTCTAAAAAACACTATCTTGGACTTCTCTGCATGTTTCCCAGGCGAGCAATTGGCAGCATGTTCAGAACCATGTTTCTGTGAATAACTCCTGAACCGTAAGTCCTAGACGCTCGCTCTTGGCTGCATTCGATTCAGCTCGTGGCAGCCAGTCTAAAAAACACTATCTTGGACTTCTCTGCATGTTTCCCAGGCGAGAAATTGGCAGCATGTTCAGAACCATGTTTCTGTGAATAACTCCTGAACCGTAAGTCCTAGACGCTCGCTCTTGGCTGCATTCGATTCAGCTCGTGGCAGCCAGTCTAAAAAACACTATCTTGGACTTCTCTGCATGTTTCCCAGGCGAGCAATTGGCAGCATGTTCAGAACCATGTTTCTGTGAATAACTCCTGAACCGTAAGTCCTAGACGCTCGCTCTTGGCTGCATTCGATTCAGCTCGTGGCAGCCAGTCTAAAAAACACTATCTTGGACTTCTCTGCATGTTTCCCAGGCGAGAAATTGGCAGCATGTTCAAAACCATGTTTCTGTGAATAACTCCTGAACCGTAAGTCCTAGACGCTCGATCTTGGCGGCATTCGTCTCAGCGCCTGGCAATTAGTATAGGAGCACTGTGTTTGACTTCTCTGGATGTTTCCCAGGCGAGTTATTGACAAGTAAATCCTAGACGCTCGATCTTGGTTATTTTCGCTTTCGCGGCTGGCAGTAAAAGAACCATGTTTCTGTGAATAACTCCTGAACCGTAAGTCCTAGACGCTCGCTCTTGGCTGCATTCGATTCAGCTCGTGGCAGCCAGTCTAAAAAACACTATCTTGGACTTCTCTGCATGTTTCCCAGGCGAGAAATTGGCAGCATGTTCAGAACCATGTTTCTGTGAATAACTCCTGAACCGTAAGTCCTAGACGCTCGATCTTGGCGGCATTCGTCTCAGCGCCTGGCAATTAGTATAGGAGCACTGTGTTTGACTTCTCTGGATGTTTCCCAGGCGAGTTATTGACAAGTAAATCCTAGACGCTCGATCTTGGTTATTTTCGCTTTCGCGGCTGGCAGTAAAAGAACCATGTTTCTGTGAATAACTCCTGAACCGTAAGTCCTAGACGCTCGCTCTTGGCTGCATTCGATTCAGCTCGTGGCAGCCAGTCTAAAAAACACTATCTTGGACTTCTCTGCATGTTTCCCAGGCGAGCAATTGGCAGCATGTTCAGAACCATGTTTCTGTGAATAACTCCTGAACCGTAAGTCCTAGACGCTCGCTCTTGGCTGCATTCGATTCAGCTCGTGGCAGCCAGTCTAAAAAACACTATCTTGGACTTCTCTGCATGTTTCCCAGGCGAGCAATTGGCAGCATGTTCAGAACCATGTTTCTGTGAATAACTCCTGAACCGTAAGTCCTAGACGCTCGCTCTTGGCTGCATTCGATTCAGCTCGTGGCAGCCAGTCTAAAAAACACTATCTTGGACTTCTCTGCATGTTCCTAAGGCAAATGTTTCTAAAGCTAATTCTTGAACCGTAAGTCCTAGACGCTCGATCTTGGCGGCATTCGTCTCAGCGCCACGCAATTAGTATAGGAGCACTGTGTTTGACTTCTCTGGATGTTTCCCAGGCGAGTTATTGACAAGTAAATCCTAGACGCTCGATCTTGGTTATTTTCGCTTTCGCGGCTGGCAGTAAAAGAACCATGTTTCTGTGAATAACTCCTGAACCGTAAGTCCTAGACGCTCGCTCTTGGCTGCATTCGATTCAGCTCGTGGCAGCCAGTCTAAAAAACACTATCTTGGACTTCTCTGCTTGTTTCCCAGGCGAGCAATTGGCAGCATTTTCAGAACCATGTTTCTGTGAATAACTCCTGAACCGTAAGTCCTAGACGCTCGCTCTTGGCTGCATTCGATTCAGCTCGTGGCAGCCAGTCTAAAAAACACTATCTTGGACTTCTCTGCATGTTTCCCAGGCGAGCAATTGTCAGCATGTTCAGAACCATGTTTCTGTGAATAACTCCTGAACCGTAAGTCCTAGACGCTCGCTCTTGGCTGCATTCGATTCAGCTCGTGGCAGCCAGTCTAAAAAACACTATCTTGGACTTCTCTGCATGTTTCCCAGGCGAGCAATTGGCAGCATGTTCAGAACCATGTTTCTGTGAATAACTCCTGAACCGTAAGTCCTAGACGCTCGCTCTTGGCTGCATTCGATTCAGCTCGTGGCAGCCAGTCTAAAAAACACTATCTTGGACTTCTCTGCATGTTTCCCAGGCGAGAAATTGGCAGCATGTTCAGAACCATGTTTCTGTGAATAACTCCTGAACCGTAAGTCCTAGACGCTCGCTCTTGGCTGCATTCGATTCAGCTCGTGGCAGCCAGTCTAAAAAACACTATCTTGGACTTCTCTGCATGTTTCCCAGGCGAGCAATTGGCAGCATGTTCAGAACCATGTTTCTGTGAATAACTCCTGAACCGTAAGTCCTAGACGCTCGCTCTTGGCTGCATTCGATTCAGCTCGTGGCAGCCAGTCTAAAAAACACTATCTTGGACTTCTCTGCATGTTTCCCAGGCGAGAAATTGGCAGCATGTTCAAAACCATGTTTCTGTGAATAACTCCTGAACCGTAAGTCCTAGACGCTCGATCTTGGCGGCATTCGTCTCAGCGCCTGGCAATTAGTATAGGAGCACTGTGTTTGACTTCTCTGGATGTTTCCCAGGCGAGTTATTGACAAGTAAATCCTAGACGCTCGATCTTGGTTATTTTCGCTTTCGCGGCTGGCAGTAAAAGAACCATGTTTCTGTGAATAACTCCTGAACCGTAAGTCCTAGACGCTCGCTCTTGGCTGCATTCGATTCAGCTCGTGGCAGCCAGTCTAAAAAACACTATCTTGGACTTCTCTGCATGTTTCCCAGGCGAGAAATTGGCAGCATGTTCAGAACCATGTTTCTGTGAATAACTCCTGAACCGTAAGTCCTAGACGCTCGATCTTGGCGGCATTCGTCTCAGCGCCTGGCAATTAGTATAGGAGCACTGTGTTTGACTTCTCTGGATGTTTCCCAGGCGAGTTATTGACAAGTAAATCCTAGACGCTCGATCTTGGTTATTTTCGCTTTCGCGGCTGGCAGTAAAAGAACCATGTTTCTGTGAATAACTCCTGAACCGTAAGTCCTAGACGCTCGCTCTTGGCTGCATTCGATTCAGCTCGTGGCAGCCAGTCTAAAAAACACTATCTTGGACTTCTCTGCATGTTTCCCAGGCGAGCAATTGGCAGCATGTTCAGAACCATGTTTCTGTGAATAACTCCTGAACCGTAAGTCCTAGACGCTCGCTCTTGGCTGCATTCGATTCAGCTCGTGGCAGCCAGTCTAAAAAACACTATCTTGGACTTCTCTGCATGTTTCCCAGACGAGCAATTGGCAGCATGTTCAGAACCATGTTTCTGTGAATAACTCCTGAACCGTAAGTCCTAGACGCTCGCTCTTGGCTGCATTCGATTCAGCTCGTGGCAGCCAGTCTAAAAAACACTATCTTGGACTTCTCTGCATGTTTCCCAGGCGAGAAATTGGCAGCATGTTCAGAACCATGTTTCTGTGAATAACTCCTGAACCGTAAGTCCTAGACGCTCGATCTTGGCGGCATTCGTCTCAGCGCCTGGCAATTAGTATAGGAGCACTGTGTTTGACTTCTCTGGATGTTTCCCAGGCGAGTTATTGACAAGTAAATCCTAGACGCTCGATCTTGGTTATTTTCGCTTTCGCGGCTGGCAGTAAAAGAACCATGTTTCTGTGAATAACTCCTGAACCGTAAGTCCTAGACGCTCGCTCTTGGCTGCATTCGATTCAGCTCGTGGCAGCCAGTCTAAAAAACACTATCTTGGACTTCTCTGCATGTTTCCCAGGCGAGCAATTGGCAGCATGTTCAGAACCATGTTTCTGTGAATAACTCCTGAACCGTAAGTCCTAGACGCTCGCTCTTGGCTGCATTCGATTCAGCTCGTGGCAGCCAGTCTAAAAAACACTATCTTGGACTTCTCTGCATGTTTCCCAGACGAGCAATTGGCAGCATGTTCAGAACCATGTTTCTGTGAATAACTCCTGAACCGTAAGTCCTAGACGCTCGCTCTTGGCTGCATTCGATTCAGCTCGTGGCAGCCAGTCTAAAAAACACTATCTTGGACTTCTCTGCTTGTTTCCCAGGCGAGCAATTGGCAGCATGTTCAGAACCATGTTTCTGTGAATAACTCCTGAACCGTAAGTCCTAGACGCTCGCTCTTGGCTGCATTCGATTCAGCTCGTGGCAGCCAGTCTAAAAAACACTATCTTGGAATTCTCTGCATGTTCCTAAGGCAAATGTTTCTAAAGCTAATTCTTGAACCGTAAGTCCTAGACGCTCGATCTTGGCGGCATTCGTCTCAGCGCCACGCAATTAGTATAGGAGCACTGTGTTTGACTTCTCTGGATGTTTCCCAGGCGAGTTA
This sequence comes from Rhinoderma darwinii, assembly GCF_050947455.1. NCBI lineage: Eukaryota > Metazoa > Chordata > Amphibia > Anura > Rhinodermatidae > Rhinoderma > Rhinoderma darwinii. The sequence goes on along the minus strand of NW_027464218.1, from coordinate 16,473 downwards.
TTGACAAGTAAATCCTAGACGCTCGATCTTGGTTATTTTCGCTTTCGCGGCTGGCAGTAAAAGAACCATGTTTCTGTGAATAACTCCTGAACCGTAAGTCCTAGACGCTCGCTCTTGGCTGCATTCGATTCAGCTCGTGGCAGCCAGTCTAAAAAACACTATCTTGGACTTCTCTGCATGTTTCCCAGGCGAGCAATTGGCAGCATGTTCAGAACCATGTTTCTGTGAATAACTCCTGAACCGTAAGTCCTAGACGCTCGCTCTTGGCTGCATTCGATTCAGCTCGTGGCAGCCAGTCTAAAAAACACTATCTTGGACTTCTCTGCATGTTTCCCAGGCGAGCAATTGGCAGCATGTTCAGAACCATGTTTCTGTGAATAACTCCTGAACCGTAAGTCCTAGACGCTCGCTCTTGGCTGCATTCGATTCAGCTCGTGGCAGCCAGTCTAAAAAAACACTATCTTGGACTTCTCTGCATGTTTCCCAGGCGAGCAATTGGCAGCATGTTCAGAACCATGTTTCTGTGAATAACTCCTGAACCGTAAGTCCTAGACGCTCGCTCTTGGCTGCATTCGATTCAGCTCGTGGCAGCCAGTCTAAAAAACACTATCTTGGACTTCTCTGCATGTTTCCCAGGCGAGAAATTGGCAGCATGTTCAGAACCATGTTTCTGTGAATAACTCCTGAACCGTAAGTCCTAGACGCTCGATCTTGGCGGCATTCGTCTCAGCGCCTGGCAATTAGTATAGGAGCACTGTGTTTGACTTCTCTGGATGTTTCCCAGGCGAGTTATTGACAAGTAAATCCTAGACGCTCGATCTTGGTTATTTTCGCTTTCGCGGCTGGCAGTAAAAGAACCATGTTTCTGTGAATAACTCCTGAACCGTAAGTCCTAGACGCTCGCTCTTGGCTGCATTCGATTCAGCTCGTGGCAGCCAGTCTAAAAAACACTATCTTGGACTTCTCTGCATGTTTCCCAGGCGAGCAATTGGCAGCATGTTCAGAACCATGTTTCTGTGAATAACTCCTGAACCGTAAGTCCTAGACGCTCGCTCTTGGCTGCATTCGATTCAGCTCGTGGCAGCCAGTCTAAAAAACACTATCTTGGACTTCTCTGCATGTTTCCCAGACGAGCAATTGGCAGCATGTTCAGAACCATGTTTCTGTGAATAACTCCTGAACCGTAAGTCCTAGACGCTCGCTCTTGGCTGCATTCGATTCAGCTCGTGGCAGCCAGTCTAAAAAACACTATCTTGGACTTCTCTGCTTGTTTCCCAGGCGAGCAATTGGCAGCATGTTCAGAACCATGTTTCTGTGAATAACTCCTGAACCGTAAGTCCTAGACGCTCGCTCTTGGGCTGCATTCGATTCAGCTCGTGGCAGCCAGTCTAAAAAACACTATCTTGGACTTCTCTGCATGTTCCTAAGGCAAATGTTTCTAAAGCTAATTCTTGAACCGTAAGTCCTAGACGCTCGATCTTGGCGGCATTCGTCTCAGCGCCACGCAATTAGTATAGGAGCACTGTGTTTGACTTCTCTGGATGTTTCCCAGGCGAGTTATTGACAAGTAAATCCTAGACGCTCGATCTTGGTTATTTTCGCTTTCGCGGCTGGCAGTAAAAGAACCATGTTTCTGTGAATAACTCCTGAACCGTAAGTCCTAGACGCTCGCTCTTGGCTGCATTCGATTCAGCTCGTGGCAGCCAGTCTAAAAAACACTATCTTGGACTTCTCTGCATGTTTCCCAGGCCGAGCAATTGGCAGCATGTTCAGAACCATGTTTCTGTGAATAACTCCTGAACCGTAAGTCCTAGACGCTCGCTCTTGGCTGCATTCGATTCAGCTCGTGGCAGCCAGTCTAAAAAACACTATCTTGGACTTCTCTGCATGTTTCCCAGGCGAGCAATTGGCAGCATGTTCAGAACCATGTTTCTGTGAATAACTCCTGAACCGTAAGTCCTAGACGCTCGCTCTTGGCTGCATTCGATTCAGCTCGTGGCAGCCAGTCTAAAAAACACTATCTTGGACTTCTCTGCATGTTTCCCAGGCGAGCAATTGGCAGCATGTTCAGAACCATGTTTCTGTGAATAACTCCTGAACCGTAAGTCCTAGACGCTCGCTCTTGGCTGCATTCGATTCAGCTCGTGGCAGCCAGTCTAAAAAACACTATCTTGGACTTCTCTGCATGTTTCCCAGGCGAGCAATTGGCAGCATGTTCAGAACCATGTTTCTGTGAATAACTCCTGAACCGTAAGTCCTAGACGCTCGCTCTTGGCTGCATTCGATTCAGCTCGTGGCAGCCAGTCTAAAAAACACTATCTTGGACTTCTCTGCATGTTCCTAAGGCAAATGTTTCTAAAGCTAATTCTTGAACCGTAAGTCCTAGACGCTCGATCTTGGCGGCATTCGTCTCAGCGCCCACGCAATTAGTATAGGAGCACTGTGTTTGACTTCTCTGGATGTTTCCCAGGCGAGTTATTGACAAGTAAATCCTAGACGCTCGATCTTGGTTATTTTCGCTTTCGCGGCTGGCAGTAAAAGAACCATGTTTCTGTGAATAACTCCTGAACCGTAAGTCCTAGACGCTCGCTCTTGGCTGCATTCGATTCAGCTCGTGGCAGCCAGTCTAAAAAACACTATCTTGGACTTCTCTGCTTGTTTCCCAGGCGAGCAATTGGCAGCATGTTCAGAACCATGTTTCTGTGAATAACTCCTGAACCGTAAGTCCTAGACGCTCGCTCTTGGCTGCATTCGATTCAGCTCGTGGCAGCCAGTCTAAAAAAACACTATCTTGGACTTCTCTGCATGTTTCCCAGGCGAGCAATTGGCAGCATGTTCAGAACCATGTTTCTGTGAATAACTCCTGAACCGTAAGTCCTAGACGCTCGCTCTTGGCTGCATTCGATTCAGCTCGTGGCAGCCAGTCTAAAAAACACTATCTTGGACTTCTCTGCATGTTTCCCAGGCGAGCAATTGGCAGCATGTTCAGAACCATGTTTCTGTGAATAACTCCTGAACCGTAAGTCCTAGACGCTCGCTCTTGGCTGCATTCGATTCAGCTCGTGGCAGCCAGTCTAAAAAACACTATCTTGGACTTCTCTGCATGTTTCCCAGGCGAGAAATTGGCAGCATGTTCAGAACCATGTTTCTGTGAATAACTCCTGAACCGTAAGTCCTAGACGCTCGCTCTTGGCTGCATTCGATTCAGCTCGTGGCAGCCAGTCTAAAAAACACTATCTTGGACTTCTCTGCATGTTTCCCAGGCGAGCAATTGGCAGCATGTTCAGAACCATGTTTCTGTGAATAACTCCTGAACCGTAAGTCCTAGACGCTCGCTCTTGGCTGCATTCGATTCAGCTCGTGGCAGCCAGTCTAAAAAACACTATCTTGGACTTCTCTGCATGTTTCCCAGGCGAGAAATTGGCAGCATGTTCAAAACCATGTTTCTGTGAATAACTCCTGAACCGTAAGTCCTAGACGCTCGATCTTGGCGGCATTCGTCTCAGCGCCTGGCAATTAGTATAGGAGCACTGTGTTTGACTTCTCTGGATGTTTCCCAGGCGAGTTATTGACAAGTAAATCCTAGACGCTCGATCTTGGTTATTTTCGCTTTCGCGGCTGGCAGTAAAAGAACCATGTTTCTGTGAATAACTCCTGAACCGTAAGTCCTAGACGCTCGCTCTTGGCTGCATTCGATTCAGCTCGTGGCAGCCAGTCTAAAAAACACTATCTTGGACTTCTCTGCATGTTTCCCAGGCGAGAAATTGGCAGCATGTTCAGAACCATGTTTCTGTGAATAACTCCTGAACCGTAAGTCCTAGACGCTCGATCTTGGCGGCATTCGTCTCAGCGCCTGGCAATTAGTATAGGAGCACTGTGTTTGACTTCTCTGGATGTTTCCCAGGCGAGTTATTGACAAGTAAATCCTAGACGCTCGATCTTGGTTATTTTCGCTTTCGCGGCTGGCAGTAAAAGAACCATGTTTCTGTGAATAACTCCTGAACCGTAAGTCCTAGACGCTCGCTCTTGGCTGCATTCGATTCAGCTCGTGGCAGCCAGTCTAAAAAACACTATCTTGGACTTCTCTGCATGTTTCCCAGGCGAGCAATTGGCAGCATGTTCAGAACCATGTTTCTGTGAATAACTCCTGAACCGTAAGTCCTAGACGCTCGCTCTTGGCTGCATTCGATTCAGCTCGTGGCAGCCAGTCTAAAAAACACTATCTTGGACTTCTCTGCATGTTTCCCAGGCGAGCAATTGGCAGCATGTTCAGAACCATGTTTCTGTGAATAACTCCTGAACCGTAAGTCCTAGACGCTCGCTCTTGGCTGCATTCGATTCAGCTCGTGGCAGCCAGTCTAAAAAACACTATCTTGGACTTCTCTGCATGTTCCTAAGGCAAATGTTTCTAAAGCTAATTCTTGAACCGTAAGTCCTAGACGCTCGATCTTGGCGGCATTCGTCTCAGCGCCACGCAATTAGTATAGGAGCACTGTGTTTGACTTCTCTGGATGTTTCCCAGGCGAGTTATTGACAAGTAAATCCTAGACGCTCGATCTTGGTTATTTTCGCTTTCGCGGCTGGCAGTAAAAGAACCATGTTTCTGTGAATAACTCCTGAACCGTAAGTCCTAGACGCTCGCTCTTGGCTGCATTCGATTCAGCTCGTGGCAGCCAGTCTAAAAACACTATCTTGGACTTCTCTGCTTGTTTCCCAGGCGAGCAATTGGCAGCATTTTCAGAACCATGTTTCTGTGAATAACTCCTGAACCGTAAGTCCTAGACGCTCGCTCTTGGCTGCATTCGATTCAGCTCGTGGCAGCCAGTCTAAAAAAACACTATCTTGGACTTCTCTGCATGTTTCCCAGGCGAGCAATTGTCAGCATGTTCAGAACCATGTTTCTGTGAATAACTCCTGAACCGTAAGTCCTAGACGCTCGCTCTTGGCTGCATTCGATTCAGCTCGTGGCAGCCAGTCTAAAAAACACTATCTTGGACTTCTCTGCATGTTTCCCAGGCGAGCAATTGGCAGCATGTTCAGAACCATGTTTCTGTGAATAACTCCTGAACCGTAAGTCCTAGACGCTCGCTCTTGGCTGCATTCGATTCAGCTCGTGGCAGCCAGTCTAAAAAACACTATCTTGGACTTCTCTGCATGTTTCCCAGGCGAGAAATTGGCAGCATGTTCAGAACCATGTTTCTGTGAATAACTCCTGAACCGTAAGTCCTAGACGCTCGCTCTTGGCTGCATTCGATTCAGCTCGTGGCAGCCAGTCTAAAAAAACACTATCTTGGACTTCTCTGCATGTTTCCCAGGCGAGCAATTGGCAGCATGTTCAGAACCATGTTTCTGTGAATAACTCCTGAACCGTAAGTCCTAGACGCTCGCTCTTGGCTGCATTCGATTCAGCTCGTGGCAGCCAGTCTAAAAAACACTATCTTGGACTTCTCTGCATGTTTCCCAGGCGAGAAATTGGCAGCATGTTCAAAACCATGTTTCTGTGAATAACTCCTGAACCGTAAGTCCTAGACGCTCGATCTTGGCGGCATTCGTCTCAGCGCCTGGCAATTAGTATAGGAGCACTGTGTTTGGACTTCTCTGGATGTTTCCCAGGCGAGTTATTGACAAGTAAATCCTAGACGCTCGATCTTGGTTATTTTCGCTTTCGCGGCTGGCAGTAAAAGAACCATGTTTCTGTGAATAACTCCTGAACCGTAAGTCCTAGACGCTCGCTCTTGGCTGCATTCGATTCAGCTCGTGGCAGCCAGTCTAAAAAACACTATCTTGGACTTCTCTGCATGTTTCCCAGGCGAGAAATTGGCAGCATGTTCAGAACCATGTTTCTGTGAATAACTCCTGAACCGTAAGTCCTAGACGCTCGATCTTGGCGGCATTCGTCTCAGCGCCTGGCAATTAGTATAGGAGCACTGTGTTTGACTTCTCTGGATGTTTCCCAGGCGAGTTATTGACAAGTAAATCCTAGACGCTCGATCTTGGTTATTTTCGCTTTCGCGGCTGGCAGTAAAAGAACCATGTTTCTGTGAATAACTCCTGAACCGTAAGTCCTAGACGCTCGCTCTTGGCTGCATTCGATTCAGCTCGTGGCAGCCAGTCTAAAAAACACTATCTTGGACTTCTCTGCATGTTTCCCAGACGAGCAATTGGCAGCATGTTCAGAACCATGTTTCTGTGAATAACTCCTGAACCGTAAGTCCTAGACGCTCGCTCTTGGCTGCATTCGATTCAGCTCGTGGCAGCCAGTCTAAAAAACACTATCTTGGACTTCTCTGCATGTTTCCCAGGCGAGAAATTGGCAGCATGTTCAGAACCATGTTTCTGTGAATAACTCCTGAACCGTAAGTCCTAGACGCTCGATCTTGGCGGCATTCGTCTCAGCGCCTGGCAATTAGTATAGGAGCACTGTGTTTGACTTCTCTGGATGTTTCCCAGGCGAGTTATTGACAAGTAAATCCTAGACGCTCGATCTTGGTTATTTTCGCTTTCGCGGCTGGCAGTAAAGAACCATGTTTCTGTGAATAACTCCTGAACCGTAAGTCCTAGACGCTCGCTCTTGGCTGCATTCGATTCAGCTCGTGGCAGCCAGTCTAAAAAACACTATCTTGGACTTCTCTGCATGTTTCCCAGGCGAGAAATTGGCAGCATGTTCAGAACCATGTTTCTGTGAATAACTCCTGAACCGTAAGTCCTAGACGCTCGATCTTGGCGGCATTCGTCTCAGCGCCTGGCAATTAGTATAGGAGCACTGTGTTTGACTTCTCTGGATGTTTCCCAGGCGAGTTATTGACAAGTAAATCCTAGACGCTCGATCTTGGTTATTTTCGCTTTCGCGGCTGGCAGTAAAAGAACCATGTTTCTGTGAATAACTCCTGAACCGTAAGTCCTAGACGCTCGCTCTTGGCTGCATTCGATTCAGCTCGTGGCAGCCAGTCTAAAAAACACTATCTTGGACTTCTCTGCATGTTTCCCAGGCGAGCAATTGGCAGCATGTTCAGAACCATGTTTCTGTGAATAACTCCTGAACCGTAAGTCCTAGACGCTCGCTCTTGGCTGCATTCGATTCAGCTCGTGGCAGCCAGTCTAAAAAACACTATCTTGGACTTCTCTGCATGTTTCCCAGGCGAGCAATTGGCAGCATGTTCAGAACCATGTTTCTGTGAATAACTCCTGAACCGTAAGTCCTAGACGCTCGCTCTTGGCTGCATTCGATTCAGCTCGTGGCAGCCAGTCTAAAAAACACTATCTTGGACTTCTCTGCATGTTTCCCAGGCGAGCAATTGGCAGCATGTTCAGAACCATGTTTCTGTGAATAACTCCTGAACCGTAAGTCCTAGACGCTCGCTCTTGGCTGCATTCGATTCAGCTCGTGGCAGCCAGTCTAAAAAACACTATCTTGGACTTCTCTGCATGTTCCTAAGGCAAATGTTTCTAAAGCTAATTCTTGAACCGTAAGTCCTAGACGCTCGATCTTGGCGGCATTCGTCTCAGCGCCAGGCAATTAGTATAGGAGCACTGTGTTTGACTTCTCTGGATGTTTCCCAGGCGAGTTATTGACAAGTAAATCCTAGACGCTCGATCTTGGTTATTTTCGCTTTCGCGGCTGGCAGTAAAAGAACCATGTTTCTGTGAATAACTCCTGAACCGTAAGTCCTAGACGCTCGCTCTTGGCTGCATTCGATTCAGCTCGTGGCAGCCAGTCTAAAAAACACTATCTTGGACTTCTCTGCATGTTTCCCAGGCGAGCAATTGGCAGCATGTTCAGAACCATGTTTCTGTGAATAACTCCTGAACCGTAAGTCCTAGACGCTCGCTCTTGGCTGCATTCGATTCAGCTCGTGGCAGCCAGTCTAAAAAACACTATCTTGGACTTCTCTGCATGTTCCTAAGGCAAATGTTTCTAAAGCTAATTCTTGAACCGTAAGTCCTAGACGCTCGATCTTGGCGGCATTCGTCTCAGCGCCAGGCAATTAGTATAGGAGCACTGTGTTTGACTTCTCTGGATGTTTCCCAGGCGAGTTATTGACAAGTAAATCCTAGACGCTCGATCTTGGTTATTTTCGCTTTCGCGGCTGGCAGTAAAAGAACCATGTTTCTGTGAATAACTCCTGAACCGTAAGTCCTAGACGCTCGCTCTTGGCTGCATTCGATTCAGCTCGTGGCAGCCAGTCTAAAAAACACTATCTTGGACTTCTCTGCTTGTTTCCCAGGCGAGCAATTGGCAGCATGTTCAGAACCATGTTTCTGTGAATAACTCCTGAACCGTAAGTCCTAGACGCTCGCTCTTGGCTGCATTCGATTCAGCTCGTGGCAGCCAGTCTAAAAAACACTATCTTGGACTTCTCTGCATGTTTCCCAGGCGAGCAATTGGCAGCATGTTCAGAACCATGTTTCTGTGAATAACTCCTGAACCGTAAGTCCTAGACGCTCGCTCTTGGCTGCATTCGATTCAGCTCGTGGCAGCCAGTCTAAAAAACACTATCTTGGACTTCTCTGCATGTTTCCCAGGCGAGCAATTGGCAGCATGTTCAGAACCATGTTTCTGTGAATAACTCCTGAACCGTAAGTCCTAGACGCTCGCTCTTGGCTGCATTCGATTCAGCTCGTGGCAGCCAGTCTAAAAAACACTATCTTGGACTTCTCTGCATGTTTCCCAGGCGAGAAATTGGCAGCATGTTCAGAACCATGTTTCTGTGAATAACTCCTGAACCGTAAGTCCTAGACGCTCGCTCTTGGCTGCATTCGATTCAGCTCGTGGCAGCCAGTCTAAAAAACACTATCTTGGACTTCTCTGCATGTTTCCCAGGCGAGCAATTGGCAGCATGTTCAGAACCATGTTTCTGTGAATAACTCCTGAACCGTAAGTCCTAGACGCTCGCTCTTGGCTGCATTCGATTCAGCTCGTGGCAGCCAGTCTAAAAAACACTATCTTGGACTTCTCTGCATGTTTCCCAGGCGAGAAATTGGCAGCATGTTCAAAACCATGTTTCTGTGAATAACTCCTGAACCGTAAGTCCTAGACGCTCGATCTTGGCGGCATTCGTCTCAGCGCCTGGCAATTAGTATAGGAGCACTGTGTTTGACTTCTCTGGATGTTTCCCAGGCGAGTTATTGACAAGTAAATCCTAGACGCTCGATCTTGGTTATTTTCGCTTTCGCGGCTGGCAGTAAAAGAACCATGTTTCTGTGAATAACTCCTGAACCGTAAGTCCTAGACGCTCGCTCTTGGCTGCATTCGATTCAGCTCGTGGCAGCCAGTCTAAAAAACACTATCTTGGACTTCTCTGCATGTTTCCCAGGCGAGAAATTGGCAGCATGTTCAGAACCATGTTTCTGTGAATAACTCCTGAACCGTAAGTCCTAGACGCTCGATCTTGGCGGCATTCGTCTCAGCGCCTGGCAATTAGTATAGGAGCACTGTGTTTGACTTCTCTGGATGTTTCCCAGGCGAGTTATTGACAAGTAAATCCTAGACGCTCGATCTTGGTTATTTTCGCTTTCGCGGCTGGCAGTAAAAGAACCATGTTTCTGTGAATAACTCCTGAACCGTAAGTCCTAGACGCTCGCTCTTGGCTGCATTCGATTCAGCTCGTGGCAGCCAGTCTAAAAAACACTATCTTGGACTTCTCTGCATGTTTCCCAGGCGAGCAATTGGCAGCATGTTCAGAACCATGTTTCTGTGAATAACTCCTGAACCGTAAGTCCTAGACGCTCGCTCTTGGCTGCATTCGATTCAGCTCGTGGCAGCCAGTCTAAAAAACACTATCTTGGACTTCTCTGCATGTTTCCCAGGCGAGCAATTGGCAGCATGTTCAGAACCATGTTTCTGTGAATAACTCCTGAACCGTAAGTCCTAGACGCTCGCTCTTGGCTGCATTCGATTCAGCTCGTGGCAGCCAGTCTAAAAAACACTATCTTGGACTTCTCTGCATGTTTCCCAGGCGAGCAATTGGCAGCATGTTCAGAACCATGTTTCTGTGAATAACTCCTGAACCGTAAGTCCTAGACGCTCGCTCTTGGCTGCATTCGATTCAGCTCGTGGCAGCCAGTCTAAAAAACACTATCTTGGACTTCTCTGCATGTTCCTAAGGCAAATGTTTCTAAAGCTAATTCTTGAACCGTAAGTCCTAGACGCTCGATCTTGGCGGCATTCGTCTCAGCGCCAGGCAATTAGTATGGGAGCACTGTGTTTGACTTCTCTGGATGTTTCCCAGGCGAGTTATTGACAAGTAAATCCTAGACGCTCGATCTTGGTTATTTTCGCTTTCGCGGCTGGCAGTAAAAGAACCATGTTTCTGTGAATAACTCCTGAACCGTAAGTCCTAGACGCTCGCTCTTGGCTGCATTCGATTCAGCTCGTGGCAGCCAGTCTAAAAAACACTATCTTGGACTTCTCTGCATGTTTCCCAGGCGAGCAATTGGCAGCATGTTCAGAACCATGTTTCTGTGAATAACTCCTGAACCGTAAGTCCTAGACGCTCGCTCTTGGCTGCATTCGATTCAGCTCGTGGCAGCCAGTCTAAAAAACACTATCTTGGACTTCTCTGCATGTTCCTAAGGCAAATGTTTCTAAAGCTAATTCTTGAACCGTAAGTCCTAGACGCTCGATCTTGGCGGCATTCGTCTCAGCGCCAGGCAATTAGTATAGGAGCACTGTGTTTGACTTCTCTGGATGTTTCCCAGGCGAGTTATTGACAAGTAAATCCTAGACGCTCGATCTTGGTTATTTTCGCTTTCGCGGCTGGCAGTAAAAGAACCATGTTTCTGTGAATAACTCCTGAACCGTAAGTCCTAGACGCTCGCTCTTGGCTGCATTCGATTCAGCTCGTGGCAGCCAGTCTAAAAAACACTATCTTGGACTTCTCTGCTTGTTTCCCAGGCGAGCAATTGGCAGCATGTTCAGAACCATGTTTCTGTGAATAACTCCTGAACCGTAAGTCCTAGACGCTCGCTCTTGGCTGCATTCGATTCAGCTCGTGGCAGCCAGTCTAAAAAACACTATCTTGGACTTCTCTGCATGTTTCCCAGGCGAGCAATTGGCAGCATGTTCAGAACCATGTTTCTGTGAATAACTCCTGAACCGTAAGTCCTAGACGCTCGCTCTTGGCTGCATTCGATTCAGCTCGTGGCAGCCAGTCTAAAAAACACTATCTTGGACTTCTCTGCATGTTTCCCAGGCGAGCAATTGGCAGCATGTTCAGAACCATGTTTCTGTGAATAACTCCTGAACCGTAAGTCCTAGACGCTCGCTCTTGGCTGCATTCGATTCAGCTCGTGGCAGCCAGTCTAAAAAACACTATCTTGGACTTCTCTGCATGTTCCTAAGGCAAATGTTTCTAAAGCTAATTCTTGAACCGTAAGTCCTAGACGCTCGATCTTGGCGGCATTCGTCTCAGCGCCACGCAATTAGTATAGGAGCACTGTGTTTGACTTCTCTGGATGTTTCCCAGGCGAGTTATTGACAAGTAAATCCTAGACGCTCGATCTTGGTTATTTTCGCTTTCGCGGCTGGCAGTAAAAGAACCATGTTTCTGTGAATAACTCCTGAACCGTAAGTCCTAGACGCTCGCTCTTGGCTGCATTCGATTCAGCTCGTGGCAGCCAGTCTAAAAAACACTATCTTGGACTTCTCTGCATGTTTCCCAGGCGAGCAATTGGCAGCATGTTCAGAACCATGTTTCTGTGAATAACTCCTGAACCGTAAGTCCTAGACGCTCGCTCTTGGCTGCATTCGATTCAGCTCGTGGCAGCCAGTCTAAAAAACACTATCTTGGACTTCTCTGCATGTTTCCCAGGCGAGCAATTGGCAGCATGTTCAGAACCATGTTTCTGTGAATAACTCCTGAACCGTAAGTCCTAGACGCTCGCTCTTGGCTGCATTCGATTCAGCTCGTGGCAGCCAGTCTAAAAAACACTATCTTGGACTTCTCTGCATGTTCCTAAGGCAAATGTTTCTAAAGCTAATTCTTGAACCGTAAGTCCTAGACGCTCGATCTTGGCGGCATTCGTCTCAGCGCCACGCAATTAGTATAGGAGCACTGTGTTTGACTTCTCTGGATGTTTCCCAGGCGAGTTATTGACAAGTAAATCCTAGACGCTCGATCTTGGTTATTTTCGCTTTCGCGGCTGGCAGTAAAAGAACCATGTTTCTGTGAATAACTCCTGAACCGTAAGTCCTAGACGCTCGCTCTTGGCTGCATTCGATTCAGCTCGTGGCAGCCAGTCTAAAAAACACTATCTTGGACTTCTCTGCTTGTTTCCCAGGCGAGCAATTGGCAGCATGTTCAGAACCATGTTTCTGTGAATAACTCCTGAACCGTAAGTCCTAGACGCTCGCTCTTGGCTGCATTCGATTCAGCTCGTGGCAGCCAGTCTAAAAAACACTATCTTGGACTTCTCTGCATGTTTCCCAGGCGAGCAATTGGCAGCATGTTCAGAACCATGTTTCTGTGAATAACTCCTGAACCGTAAGTCCTAGACGCTCGCTCTTGGCTGCATTCGATTCAGCTCGTGGCAGCCAGTCTAAAAAACACTATCTTGGACTTCTCTGCATGTTTCCCAGGCGAGCAATTGGCAGCATGTTCAGAACCATGTTTCTGTGAATAACTCCTGAACCGTAAGTCCTAGACGCTCGCTCTTGGCTGCATTCGATTCAGCTCGTGGCAGCCAGTCTAAAAAACACTATCTTGGACTTCTCTGCATGTTCCTAAGGCAAATGTTTCTAAAGCTAATTCTTGAACCGTAAGTCCTAGACGCTCGATCTTGGCGGCATTCGTCTCAGCGCCACGCAATTAGTATAGGAGCACTGTGTTTGACTTCTCTGGATGTTTCCCAGGCGAGTTATTGACAAGTAAATCCTAGACGCTCGATCTTGGTTATTTTCGCTTTCGCGGCTGGCAGTAAAAGAACCATGTTTCTGTGAATAACTCCTGAACCGTAAGTCCTAGACGCTCGCTCTTGGCTGCATTCGATTCAGCTCGTGGCAGCCAGTCTAAAAAACACTATCTTGGACTTCTCTGCTTGTTTCCCAGGCGAGCAATTGGCAGCATTTTCAGAACCATGTTTCTGTGAATAACTCCTGAACCGTAAGTCCTAGACGCTCGCTCTTGGCTGCATTCGATTCAGCTCGTGGCAGCCAGTCTAAAAAACACTATCTTGGACTTCTCTGCATGTTTCCCAGGCGAGAAATTGGCAGCATGTTCAGAACCATGTTTCTGTGAATAACTCCTGAACCGTAAGTCCTAGACGCTCGCTCTTGGCTGCATTCGATTCAGCTCGTGGCAGCCAGTCTAAAAAACACTATCTTGGACTTCTCTGCATGTTTCCCAGGCGAGCAATTGGCAGCATGTTCAGAACCATGTTTCTGTGAATAACTCCTGAACCGTAAGTCCTAGACGCTCGCTCTTGGCTGCATTCGATTCAGCTCGTGGCAGCCAGTCTAAAAAACACTATCTTGGACTTCTCTGCATGTTTCCCAGGCGAGAAATTGGCAGCATGTTCAAAACCATGTTTCTGTGAATAACTCCTGAACCGTAAGTCCTAGACGCTCGATCTTGGCGGCATTCGTCTCAGCGCCTGGCAATTAGTATAGGAGCACTGTGTTTGACTTCTCTGGATGTTTCCCAGGCGAGTTATTGACAAGTAAATCCTAGACGCTCGATCTTGGTTATTTTCGCTTTCGCGGCTGGCAGTAAAAGAACCATGTTTCTGTGAATAACTCCTGAACCGTAAGTCCTAGACGCTCGCTCTTGGCTGCATTCGATTCAGCTCGTGGCAGCCAGTCTAAAAAACACTATCTTGGACTTCTCTGCATGTTTCCCAGGCGAGAAATTGGCAGCATGTTCAGAACCATGTTTCTGTGAATAACTCCTGAACCGTAAGTCCTAGACGCTCGATCTTGGCGGCATTCGTCTCAGCGCCTGGCAATTAGTATAGGAGCACTGTGTTTGACTTCTCTGGATGTTTCCCAGGCGAGTTATTGACAAGTAAATCCTAGACGCTCGATCTTGGTTATTTTCGCTTTCGCGGCTGGCAGTAAAAGAACCATGTTTCTGTGAATAACTCCTGAACCGTAAGTCCTAGACGCTCGCTCTTGGCTGCATTCGATTCAGCTCGTGGCAGCCAGTCTAAAAAACACTATCTTGGACTTCTCTGCATGTTTCCCAGGCGAGCAATTGGCAGCATGTTCAGAACCATGTTTCTGTGAATAACTCCTGAACCGTAAGTCCTAGACGCTCGCTCTTGGCTGCATTCGATTCAGCTCGTGGCAGCCAGTCTAAAAAACACTATCTTGGACTTCTCTGCATGTTTCCCAGACGAGCAATTGGCAGCATGTTCAGAACCATGTTTCTGTGAATAACTCCTGAACCGTAAGTCCTAGACGCTCGCTCTTGGCTGCATTCGATTCAGCTCGTGGCAGCCAGTCTAAAAAACACTATCTTGGACTTCTCTGCTTGTTTCCCAGGCGAGCAATTGGCAGCATGTTCAGAACCATGTTTCTGTGAATAACTCCTGAACCGTAAGTCCTAGACGCTCGCTCTTGGCTGCATTCGATTCAGCTCGTGGCAGCCAGTCTAAAAAACACTATCTTGGACTTCTCTGCATGTTCCTAAGGCAAATGTTTCTAAAGCTAATTCTTGAACCGTAAGTCCTAGACGCTCGATCTTGGCGGCATTCGTCTCAGCGCCACGCAATTAGTATAGGAGCACTGTGTTTGACTTCTCTGGATGTTTCCCAGGCGAGTTATTGACAAGTAAATCCTAGACGCTCGATCTTGGTTATTTTCGCTTTCGCGGCTGGCAGTAAAAGAACCATGTTTCTGTGAATAACTCCTGAACCGTAAGTCCTAGACGCTCGCTCTTGGCTGCATTCGATTCAGCTCGTGGCAGCCAGTCTAAAAAACACTATCTTGGACTTCTCTGCATGTTTCCCAGGCGAGCAATTGGCAGCATGTTCAGAACCATGTTTCTGTGAATAACTCCTGAACCGTAAGTCCTAGACGCTCGCTCTTGGCTGCATTCGATTCAGCTCGTGGCAGCCAGTCTAAAAAACACTATCTTGGACTTCTCTGCATGTTTCCCAGGCGAGCAATTGGCAGCATGTTCAGAACCATGTTTCTGTGAATAACTCCTGAACCGTAAGTCCTAGACGCTCGCTCTTGGCTGCATTCGATTCAGCTCGTGGCAGCCAGTCTAAAAAACACTATCTTGGACTTCTCTGCATGTTCCTAAGGCAAATGTTTCTAAAGCTAATTCTTGAACCGTAAGTCCTAGACGCTCGATCTTGGCGGCATTCGTCTCAGCGCCACGCAATTAGTATAGGAGCACTGTGTTTGACTTCTCTGGATGTTTCCCAGGCGAGTTATTGACAAGTAAATCCTAGACGCTCGATCTTGGTTATTTTCGCTTTCGCGGCTGGCAGTAAAAGAACCATGTTTCTGTGAATAACTCCTGAACCGTAAGTCCTAGACGCTCGCTCTTGGCTGCATTCGATTCAGCTCGTGGCAGCCAGTCTAAAAAACACTATCTTGGACTTCTCTG
Source organism: Rhinoderma darwinii (assembly GCF_050947455.1). NCBI lineage: Eukaryota > Metazoa > Chordata > Amphibia > Anura > Rhinodermatidae > Rhinoderma > Rhinoderma darwinii. The sequence goes on along the minus strand of NW_027464218.1, from coordinate 919 downwards.
CTTGTTTCCCAGGCGAGCAATTGGCAGCATTTTCAGAACCATGTTTCTGTGAATAACTCCTGAACCGTAAGTCCTAGACGCTCGCTCTTGGCTGCATTCGATTCAGCTCGTGGCAGCCAGTCTAAAAAACACTATCTTGGACTTCTCTGCATGTTTCCCAGGCGAGCAATTGTCAGCATGTTCAGAACCATGTTTCTGTGAATAACTCCTGAACCGTAAGTCCTAGACGCTCGCTCTTGGCTGCATTCGATTCAGCTCGTGGCAGCCAGTCTAAAAAACACTATCTTGGACTTCTCTGCATGTTTCCCAGGCGAGCAATTGGCAGCATGTTCAGAACCATGTTTCTGTGAATAACTCCTGAACCGTAAGTCCTAGACGCTCGCTCTTGGCTGCATTCGATTCAGCTCGTGGCAGCCAGTCTAAAAAACACTATCTTGGACTTCTCTGCATGTTTCCCAGGCGAGAAATTGGCAGCATGTTCAGAACCATGTTTCTGTGAATAACTCCTGAACCGTAAGTCCTAGACGCTCGCTCTTGGCTGCATTCGATTCAGCTCGTGGCAGCCAGTCTAAAAAACACTATCTTGGACTTCTCTGCATGTTTCCCAGGCGAGCAATTGGCAGCATGTTCAGAACCATGTTTCTGTGAATAACTCCTGAACCGTAAGTCCTAGACGCTCGCTCTTGGCTGCATTCGATTCAGCTCGTGGCAGCCAGTCTAAAAAACACTATCTTGGACTTCTCTGCATGTTTCCCAGGCGAGAAATTGGCAGCATGTTCAAAACCATGTTTCTGTGAATAACTCCTGAACCGTAAGTCCTAGACGCTCGATCTTGGCGGCATTCGTCTCAGCGCCTGGCAATTAGTATAGGAGCACTGTGTTTGACTTCTCTGGATGTTTCCCAGGCGAGTTATTGACA